>NC_043009.1:7088141-7113141 GCF_006345805.1 Octopus sinensis
ATTTGATAAATAGTGATGAAGACTTGCTGCAATATGCCGCGAAAGATATGAGTGTAAATGCAGATGAAATGTTGAACAAGGTAGAGTTTAACCAAAGAGTTGAGGAGAAGAGAAAAGAAGACCTTCTTGAAATGAGAATGCATTGACAATTTGAAAGGAATACACGGGACGTTAAGGATAATACAGCATCGTGGGCATGGCTTGAGCGAGGTGATTTGAAGCGCACCAGCGAAAGCCTGATCATTGCTGCACAAGACCAGGCTCTCGTTACCAATTCAGTGAAGTATAGCATCTATAAAACTTCTGACACCCAGAAATGCAGACACTGTGAAATCAGTGTGGAAAATGCGACCCACATTGATAAGTGGATGTGAGAGCCTTGCACAAAAAGAATACAAGTGCCGCCACGATAAAGTGCGTGTGTATCTTCATTGGCTCTTATGCCATAAATGCTAATAGGAAGTAACAAGAAACCGGTATGAACAAGTACCAAGTAAAGTTATGCAGGATAATGGGAAAATAACGATACACTGGGACTATGGTTTTCAGATGGATCGTGTAATCAAACACCGTCGGCCGTATATTGCCATATGTAATAAGAGAGACAGATACTGTCAGATAATTGATGTAGCCATACCAAATGACATGAATGCTGTGAGTAAAGAGGTTGACAAAATCACCAAGTACTTCGAACTGGAAGTGGAAATGGCAAGACTGTATGGAATGCGAGAGGGTAATGTAAAAGTGATACCAGTGATACAACTGGAAATCCCATGCAAGATTGATGTCTTACAAAAAGCAGCCTTATTGGACGCAACGAACATCTTAAGGAAAGTATTATCTAGTTGAGGTCCTTGTTGTGACTTGACAGATGACTAAAGACTCCGGTGTATTTTTACTTACACTGTGTTGCCAAGGAATAATGATAACAACGATAACAACAACAACAACAACAACAACAACAACACAACAATAATAATAATAATGATACAGTACCAGATATTGGCTTTCATTGCTTCTGATCTTAACTGATTGGAAGTGTTATGTACATTGTTTTGTACATAAGATGGCATAGGCACACACCAGAAAAGGTCACAGAAAACGAGAAAGCAACCATACAGTGGGATATGCCGATACACACAGATAGAGAAATTAAGGCCAACAGACCAGATATAGTTGTCAGAGATCCTGAAGAAAAAAATGCTTTCTAATTGATGTATCAATACCGGCAGAAGACAACGTGTCTCTAAAAGAAATGGAGAAACTTTCAAAATACAAAGACCTGGAAATAGAGGTAACCAGAATGTGGAATCTAAAAATAGAGACAATCCCTATCATAGTAGGTGCATTAGGCATGATAAAAAATATTCAGACAAATACATAACAAAACACCAGGACTTACAAATACATATAACATACAGAAAATTGCACTACTAGGCACTGCACTTTCCATACAATAACCATCAGAGCATCACAACAAATCACAGCACATACTCAAGACACACAGAGCTGCGCTCGGTAGTGAAGTGAAAGCACGCTATAAAAATAGAACTACTGAATAATAATAATAATAATAATAATAATAATAATAATAATAATAATAATAATAATAATAATAATTGAGCATGAAAGCGGACGAAATCTTGCTTAGCAACTCGCCCGGCGAATTCGATGATTCTGTCAAATCAATAACAACAGCAACAGCAACATCATCAATGACATAAGTAAAAAGAACTTCGCCAGCAACATTAGCATCAGCAACAACACCAATGATGCCAACGACAATAACAGGAAGAGAATGAGTATAAGCGTAAGAGAATTGGCACTCAATTGCAGTCGGGAGTCTGGAGTGAGCAAAGAGAGAATCCTTCAGAGTAGGTTCGAACAGGAGATACGCGTTTCAGTGAAGGACATTAAGCTTTTCAATATCGTGATCCTAATCTCGATGTAAGAGGAGCAATTGAAACCAATAACAAAGGAAATATTGATTTCTGACATAGGCACAATGGCATATATTTTTGTTGTTGTTGTTGTTGTGCTGGTGCTGCTGCTGGTGTTGTTGTTGCTGCTGGTGCTGGTGGGAAGGGTGTAGGAATAATCGATTAAATCGACACCAGTACTTGACTCGTTCTTACAATATCGATCTTCAAATCATGTAAGGTACACTTGACCTCGGCTGGAATAGAAATAAATGCAAAACAAAAACAAAATAAAGATACAAGCAAAACGAAATAAAAATAAGTGTATTTTATTTTGGTTGGTGCTATCCGGATTCTGGTAAATATCATTCCGAAATAATATCGATATTAATTAACATTTTCTTTTGTTTTAAAAAATGTCCATGATATACTGGCGCAGGAGTGGCTGTGTGGTAATAAGTTTGCTTGCAAACCACATGTGTGTCATTGTGTAGCACCTCAGCCAGCTGACTTCTATTATAGTCTCGGGTCGACCAAATGCTTGTGAGTAGAGATACTAGAAGGAAACTGAAAGAATCCTGTCGTATATATGTATAATTATATATATATATATATATATGAATATGTATATATATGTTTATATATATGTATATATATATATTTATATATATATATATAAATATGTATATATACGTTTATATATATGTATATATATATATTTATATATATATATATATATATATATTTATATATATATATATATATATATATGTATATATATATATGTATATATATATATATATTATATATATATATATATATATGTATAAACATATATATATATACATATACATATATATATATGTATGTATGTATGTACATGTATATGTATATATATATATATATATATGTACATGTATATATATATATATATATACATGTATATATATGTATATATATATATGTATACATATATATATATATGTGTGTATACATATATATATATATATATACATATAAATATATACGTGCGTAGGTCTTTGTGTCTGTGTTTGCCACCCACCACCACTTCACAACCGGTGTTGGTGCGTTTATGCCGCCGTAATCTAGTAGTTCGGCAAAAGTTTCCGATAGAATGAGTATCAGGCATCAAAAAATATTAATCGAGTCGATTCGTTCGATTTAAATTCTTGAAGGCGGTGCCCCAGCATAGGCTACCAGAAACAATATAGGATAAAAGTTTAAAGATATGTTTTCTCTTTTACTAGTTCTAGCCTTTGGACTGCGGTCATGTTGGTGCATTTTGTCTGTTTTGATTTGAACGGATTGCCTTCAGTGTAATACATATTCTAGCAGCTTCCCTGCGCAACCACTGTGGGGACGTAAACAAACCGTATATATATATGTATGGGCCAAATATCAACTACATAAAAAACAAAAAATCAATTAGATGAAATTAACCAAATTTCTCTAGAAACTGGAATGAAAAGTAGTGCGTCCAAACGTGCATTTTGGACAATAGTACGTGGAGAAGTTGTGCCCTTTTCTAAACACTTAGAAATGAAAGGCTTGACAATAGAGCTTCAACAGTCAGGTGACAATTATTGGTATCTTGGATAAGATGAGAATGTCATATATAACTTATGAATAAGAAAAAGACCAGGAATGACTACCCCAGGAGAGTAAAACAGAACATAGTTATTAGAACTCTCAGCTTAAAACAAGAATAATGCCCAAAACACCTTTGCAGTAAATGTCTGCTCACCATATTTTGGCCTTGCGAACTGGTCGATACAAGAACTCAATGAGATGGATGTTGAACCTCAGAGCAACTTCGTGTTACAGGAAACTTCAGCATCAAAGTTGATGTGGAATGGCTATGCTTCCCAGCAAGGATGTTGATCACAGTTACAAATTTGTATTGATGTCATATGAAGTACGCTGTATTGTGACAATGAAACATCTGCATCAGAGGAAAAAGACATCTAACTATCTTGCCCGAATGTTTGTTAATGAAATCAACTACATAATTAGGATAGTTAATGAACTTGAGGAGGTCTATAAAATAAGAGATGATGAGGATCTATCTCCAAGGAACGTTGATAAAATCTACTTATCAAGACAACAAAATAATAAAAATGGACTATTTCATTGAGAAGATAGTACGAGTGTATTTGGCTCAAAAAAGACAAGCCATATAAGTTATTGATCATGTCAAAAGTTTAGCATGGAGAACCGACACTCTTATGATATCCTATTTCGAAGGTTACCTCCATATAATATAGAGAGACGCACAAAGTACCTACAACATTAAAAGCAGAAATCGTTGACAGACAAAAAATGTAGGTTGTGCTAGAGTAAGACAAAAGGCATCGGTCACATTTTTACCAACTGCGCGAGTATGTCTTCCAAATATTATTTCCCCATGAGCTATGATGCCGTGGAAGAGGATGACAAGAGAGAAAGTCTGGAAGAGGATGACAAGAAAGAATGCACCTGCTGACGAAATCGATTATGTTGAGATCGATAACTGAAAAGAATATTGGTGTGACTTAGAAATATAAAATAGCCACCAATTTAAAACACAACCGTCGAGATATAGTCGTGTGGGACGCCAAGGAAAAGATATGTTCTGCAGCGGCAATCACCTGCCCTCTTGATACGAATGTGGTCAGAAAAATACAAGAGAAAAAAGAAATCTATGGACTATTAATAAACAGTTTGGAAATCCAGACCCAAAATACACTTTTAGCTCCATAACTATTATTTTTGGAGTGACAGGATATATATATATCAACCCGTCTGAAGCACAGTATTGCTGAACTTGGGTTTTTAGGGAGAGGACGCTAATCCTTGATTCTTATACTACAGATGATTACGATATCTAGGACAATAAAAATCAGCAAGACCTTCGTAAGATGAAAAGGATGATGAACAAAACGAAACACTTTCCTTCAGAGCTTTGCTTCCACGTAGATGGCCAGTCAAAATTTATTCTAAAGTAAAAAGTGACAACAACGTGCATGCAAGCATGCATACGTACATGCATGCATGCGTGTACATATATACATGCAAGTGTGCATACATTCATGCGTGCAAGTATATATATATATATATATATATATATATATATATATATATATATATATATATTATATATATATATATATGTATATATATATATATATATATATTATATATATGTATGTATATAAACTTACATACATCAGGAGGCTACCACAGGAACTGTACAAATTTGTCAAATTTTCCAGAGTTTTACCATTTATGCAACCGTATGTCTAGACATGCATCTATATGCACGTGAATACATACATAAAACAAAACATAAAATTCTGCACATTTATCTAACTCCAACTACGAAACATATACGTACATATATGTAAAAATACCCAGTTGATGTTGGTGAAATTCCAATAAAGAGTGCTTGGGTCTCGGTTACAAACTGGCTTTTTCTCTATTGGTGAAAAATCTTGAAATAGAATTGAATAATGACATACATACACACACATATACACACACATAAACGCACGCGCACACAAAGGCACGCATACACACACACATACACACACACACACTCACACACTCACACACACTGTTTGCTTTCTGATACTTGATTTAAATGCTTTATCTTTTGCTGCTAATAACTTCATAGATATTTTCTCGTATTAAGGCGGCGAGCTGGCAGAAACGTTAGCACGCCGGGCGAAATGCTTAGAGGTATTTCGTCTGCCGTTACGTTCTGAGTTCGAATTCCGCCGAGGTCGACTTTGCCTTTCATCCTTTCGGGGTCAATTAAATAAGTACCAATTACGCACAGGGGTCGATATAATCGACTTAATCCCTTTGTCTGTCCTTGTTTGTCATATCTGTGTAAAGAAATAGATATTTTCACCTAGTTCTAAATTGTTTTTAAATGCATATGTCAATTTTTTATTATTCCCTCCGCATCTTAAATATAAATTCTGATATCGATTGAAGGGTCAAAATTTGGTGACAAGAACATCTGATTATATTAATCCAAGTTCTTGTCTAGTTCTTCATTTATTCCATTACAGCAGTATAAATTAAGAGGATGTTGATTTCAGCAGAATTTGAAATCACACCCGCAAGAACCGTAACATCATTTCTGCTAGTCACGATAATAGTTCAGCCTATATGCCAACTTTTCGTTCATTAATAATTTCACAAATATGGATAAAGATTAAAATAATCCCAGTTAAATGTTTCGTTGGTTTACGTTATTAATCATCAATTTATTGTGTATTACTCGCATATTCTAAAGCAAAGTAAACGTTGAATTCTTTGGTTCGATTTAAATTTGAATAAATGTGGCAACACGTCTAGGGTGCCTTCAATCTCCATCTACACTTTTAAACCGATTTCCGCCAGCCTCCTCTTCCTTAAAAATATAATTATCACATTCTAAAAAAATATATCCGTTTTCGTACGTTCACTAATAAGCCAGTGTCATAGTATTTAATAAATCTTCGAAATTGAATGCATTGAAGATTTTTCGGTAATTATGAACCTTAATATGTTTAGAAGAGGTTATATAGCAATGTATTTCCTCTATTTCATAGTTGTTATTTAATTAATAGAAGAGAAATGTCAATCACAAAAAAGACAAAAAAAAAAAAAACAAGCAAGGCTACAGATGCTTTTGGTGAGGTTCATATCCTCGAGATAATGAGATTTATTTTCATAAGGTACTGTTGCTGTATATTTCTTGAAATAGCAAAGGAAAAATGTAATGTTCATCACTCTTCCAAAGCAAGAATCGGAAACAGGTGGGAGACTGAGGTGTTCTTTGTGATCCTAATACCTTTTATATATTTTAAAAATTTAATGCATTTGCGGGCCAGTGAGCAATTGTTAGATTTTAGATAGTCTTTAGAATAACGATTTAAGTTTTGTTTAAATTTTTTGCTTTTCCAGTGATGGAAATGAAAGGCGATATTTTTATATGTAAAATATAACATACATATGAACGAATGACAAATTCAAAAATATCAAAGCGGGCCTTTACAAAAATAAGTTCGTGATCCCTGCTCTAACGCAATTTTATTGCCAAAATTACGTAAAATGACCTTTTTCTGGAAGTGTAACATTCGTTATTCGAGCTAAAATATATTTATTCTCTATATTTACGTAATAATTTTCATGCAAATATAATGCTTGTTTTTTTCTGAATAAGTTGTTCAGCAAAGCATGCTTAAAGGAGTGATCATTTAGTTGCCCAATACAGATTTTTTGTTAAAGAGTGGCTTTAACACACAGTTCATAAAATCCAACACAGAATGTGTTTTGAAGAATAAATATTTTTGAATATTTTAACAAATTTATCTTCAATTTTAATAGTCCACACCAGCATATGTTTCCAATCGTGTAATGTAAATACGGTTTAGAAATTGTTTAAAATTTAATAAACTGCACCTTTTCAAAATAATTCCGTAGGCATTAACGAGGAAAAAAATAATAAAAGATTACAACCGAAAAGAATCGTATCTTATTTTCTCCGTTTGCTGAATAAGACATTATCATATTAAAAATAAATGTGTTAAATGCTTTGTGATATACGTTGCAAAGACATTAAATAATCTTTTTGGTTTGTTATTTGACTTTTAATCTAATAATAAAATGAAAGGACAAAAAATGATAATGTTAAGAAGACAATTACTTGATTTGAATTTCAAAGTGTAAGCCCACATGCTTAACTCGATTTCTACCCCTTTCCTTTTATTAATACATTCCTCATGCTACGAAGATATCGAGTTATCTGACCATTTTGGCATGACATTCACCACATTAAAAGACAGTGAAAAGAAAATTAAACGGTACAGAACAATTGAACATTTTTTCTCAACATCATTTACATTGTCATCAGATTGTCAACACAGCTTTACATATGCAAATGAGTGTACATAATCATATTGTAGCAAAATTATGGAGAAAATAAAACAAAACTAATAACGAAAAAATTATTAATTGAAAACATTAATATATGCAAAGAATTTAATAGGAATTTACGATATTAAATCCCACAACTACGACAGGTCCCGTATAATATTAGTAGGTTCACAAGAAAATACTGGACGAAGTTACTTCAATGGAAAGGGGTAAATGAACTGCTGTGGCACTCAAGCCTTTGCAATGAAATTCCATACGTAACAGAAAGAGAGAGCGAGAGACAGAGAGAGAGAGAGAGACAGGCAGACAAACAGACAGACAGGCAGAGATTTCATTCAAGCGCAATTAGATGTAGACACAATTAGCCAGTCTCAAACCTACTACCTAGGTTTCATTTCACCAGATCATATTGTGATATTATACATTTCACAAACGGTTACCAGAAAAGCATTAAGACTGATGTTTCTTCTTTGACGTAAGAGCGGTACATAAGTCAATGTCCTCAGATGAGAAGTGAAACAGCAGCTTAAACTGAGCCCACTGTGTATTTGCAACATTGCATGGAAGCACTCCGTCGGTTACGACGACGAGGGTTCCGGTTGATCCGAATCAACGGAACAGCCTGCTCGTGAAATTAACGTGCAAGAGGCTGAGCACTCCACAGACACGTGTACCCTTAACGTAGTTCTCGGGGATATTCAGCGTGACACACAGAGTGACAAGGCCGGCCCTTTGAAATACAGGTACAACAGAAACAGGAAGTAAGAGTGAGAGAAAGTTGTGGTGAAAGAGTACAGCAGGGATCACCTCCATTCCTGCCGGGGCCTCGTGGAGCTTATGTGTTTTCGCTCAATAAACACTCACAACGCCCGGTCTGGGAATCGAAACCGCGATCCTATGACCGCGAGTCCGCTGCCCTAACCACTGGGCCATTGCGCCTCCACATTTGCAACATTACACATTCAGACACCCAATAAATGATATAAAGCCAACAGCCCTCCGCAGGGACACGAATATGATTTACGGTTGATCTTATAAACCATAAAAATGTCATTTGTGTGATCATCAACAAATTCGGTTATTCCTGAGGAGAGGAATAAATGCTGTCTTTTCCTGCTTTTCCTATTTCCTTACTCTTGTTGAAAAAAGATCGTTAGCAGTTTTCTCGTATTTCAGATGTTGCCGCTTATTTCAGAAGAAATATAATGTAAATCTACGAAATTATACTATTTACAAAAACATCAGTAATGTGATTGGGTGCAGTGAGGTAAAATACTTCCAAGAGTAAGTGGAAACATTGTCTCAGCCCCGACGCAGGTGATACTCCTACGATTAGTATACAGAAAATACTGTAATCTATCATATGCAGAAAAAAAACACCAAGAAAAAACTTCATTTCCAGTGGAGTAGATATATATTTAGAACGAATGATATTGAAATATCTATGATGTTATATTAATAATTGATGAACGAGGCGCTTTTCTTTAATAAATCTGAGAAATGATAATGGCAAGCGTTTCAGAACTTTTGAGAAACTTTGCTTCGCATTTAATTCATGATACTAAGAACTGATACAGTCTGCCTGCAAGGGACACATACACACACACACATATATATACACAATCATACACACACATATACATACATATATATATATATATAATATATATATATATATATATATATATATATATATATATTATATATCACGTGATCATGTGACCGACCATCGCTGGTCACAATGCGTTCGCATTGTTTTAGCCTTCGAATGACGCCACCCCGCTGGCTAAGCGAGCAGGCCAACAGAAGAAAGAGTGGTGAAAGAGTACAGCAGGGATCACCACCCATTGCCGGAGATCGTGGAGCTTTTAGGTGTTTTCGCTCAATAAACACTCACAATGCCCTGTCTGGGATCGAAACCGCGAGTCCGCTGCCCTAACCAATGGCCCAGTGGTTAGGGCCATTGCGCCTCTATATATATATATATATATATATATATAATATATATATATATATATAACGGGAAGCTTTACGAAAATAAACAAAAGACGAAGGCAGGTGGAGTACAAACAAATAATTGTATTAGTATGGCGCTCAGGAATAGAAATAAAACAAGTCTTTTTTACGTTTTGAGCCTACGCTCTTCAACAGAAAGATACACCGAAAAGAAACACGGAGAGAAACAAGGAGAGAAAAAAAAGTTTCGTGCAGGAGATGACTGAAGAATAAAGAATTATCATATGAAATTCATTATCTTACATCTAATTTCCGTTATAAGATGTGGTGGAGTCGTAGCTGAGTACCTGAGTACCACATCATAGCTTTATCAGGGTATCAGAACTGAAAAAGTTTGAGGCACTCAACTATGAGTCTCATGCACCTTATAGTAGAAACAGTTGTAAGCTAATGAAGTGCATAAACTAATCGTTCTGAAGCATGGTATATTGAGATCTACACCAGGTTATTAGTTGTTCAATGCTTGAGTGAAATATATATACACATACTTACATACGTACCCACATATATACATGCATGCATACATACATGCATACACATATATATGTGCGTGTGTGTGCCTGTAAATTTGTGATGTTCCTATGTGTGTGCATGTATATATTTGTAAATGCGTGTATGTGTATGTATACACCTACATACAAGCATGTATATATATATATATATATATGTATGTATGTATGTATGTATATAGGTATACAAGAACGTACAAACGCCTACGCATTCCGAAAAACTTTACAAATATGAAAAAAAATATATATATGTGCACTTATTGTCGGGTTACTTGTGTTATTTATAGGTATCATATAACCCAGTAATACCTACTGCATATTGATGTCGACAACTTAACTAGCATCCAACGAAGCCTGTTTGGTAAAGGGGAAGATTTTTCACATCTTGCAGAATGCAAAAACTAGCACCTCTGAAAGGGCAGGTAAATTCAATGATCATCTACTAAAATATATACCTATAAATTTATTTTTGTATGCTTGCTGCTACCCGTTCTTTTCATTCAAATGAATTATGGAAAAAATATATAATCTCCGTATCAACAATGAGAGCAGCTAGTGCAGGTGACAACCTACAATCTTATTTCTTTCCTGCCCACAAGGGGCTACACACAGAGGGGACAATCAAGGACAGACAAACGGATTAAGTCGATTATATCGACCCCAGTGCGTAACTGGTACTTATTTAATCGACCCCGAAAGAATAAAAGGCAAAAGTGACCTCGGCTGAATTTGAACACAGAGCGTAGCGGCAGACGAAATACCTATTTCTTTACTACTCACAAGGGGCTACACACAGAGAGGACAAACAAGGAGAGACAAACGGATTAAGTCGATTACATCGACCCCAGTGCGTAACTGGTACTTATTTAATCGACCCCGAAAGAATAAAAGGCAAAAGTGACCTCGGCTGAATTTGAACACAGAACGTAGCGGCAGACGAAATACCTATTTCTTTATTGCCCACAAGGGGCTAAACACAGAGAGGACAAACAAGGAGAGACAAACGGATTAAGTCGATTATATCGACCCCTGTGCGTAACTGGTACTTATTTAATCGACCCCGAAAGGATGAAAGGCAAAGTCGACCTCGGCAGAATTTGCGTAGGTATCGCCATGACAACTTTCTGTCATGGTTAATGCGACGATCACACGCTACACACCTTCCTATCAAGCACTCCACACCTTCCTAACAGCAGAAGTGAGCTAGAATGTTAAAACTTAGTGTGCATGCACAGCAGAGTTCAAGGTCAATATGTGCCAAGCGGCTTCACTCTGCCTGCTGTATCTTCGTTACTACGGCAACAGACTGGATGCTTATTGACCAGACCTCGTATTCTGTAAGAAAGAGAGGTTAACATTTATGCTACGGTGGTTATTTCTCAGTTAACAATACAACTTGGGTTAGTTTAGCATCTCTGTCCAGAGAGTAATTCCGTGTGGTTGGTAGTTGACAGACGCTTGACAAGGGGTCGAGTATTCTTGCTATTCATAAGGTCTTCAACAAATCTGTGACAAAGAACGTCACATACATCGTTCCAGGAAGACGACGTGAGAGTGTATGTAAGCAAGAGCAGTTGTGACATTTTATTCCCCGCCCCCAAATGACTCGATTCCTCGTAGAAGTGCTGCGCCGCGCAGTCCGCGATGGCTGTAATTCATAACTGATAGGAGAAACTTCCTAAAGCCTCTGACAGTAGCACATTTATTGAGGCAATGAAATACTGATAACTTTATAGCTCCAAGTGTGGTGGTGATCTGTACATGCTGAAGTAGTTGTAACCTAATGGTCCCTTGAAGGGATATGCACACAGTTGGAGTGCCGCATACTTGAAGTGTTTGGTACCATTAATCATCAGCGGACGAACACAATAGTTTTACTTATCTTTTGTTTTCTTCTTATTCTGTCTGACTTGTCTTCCTTATTTCCTTCCTTTCATCTTTCTTTCTTTCTTTCTTTCTGTCTTTCTTTCTTTCTTCTTTCTTATTTTTTTCTTTTCCACTCTAGGCACAAGGCCCGAAATTTGGGGGAGAGGGCCAGTCGATTACATCGACCCTAGTCCGCAACTGGTTCTTAATTTAAAGACCCCGAATGGATGAAAGGCAAAGTCGACCTGTGCGGAATTTGAACTCAGAAGGTAAAGACACACGAAATACCGCTAAGCATTTCGCCCAGTGTGCTAACGTTTCTGCCAGCTCGCCACCTTTCCTTTCTTATTTATTAGCTGGCTGTTGGGATACCATCGTCACTTCTGATGAATAATCAACTGATCACATACATACACATAACAAATTTACACATTCAAACATACATATATGCATACATACGTAATAATATGTATATATTTTGAAATATGTGTGTGTGTGTGTTTGTGCGGTGTACACATTCTCGTACAATACGTTGTATATACACATGCATGCATATATATGCTTCCATATACTTTATCTCCCATTCTTCCTAGCTCTCGTGTGTGCGGCATTCACCATGATAGATCGCTAGCCACTACACATTCTTTATTTTCTCTCCTTGTTTCTTTCTGTGTTCCTTCCTGTGGAAGAGCGTAGGCTCGAAACGTTAAAGACATTTTCACTTTCCGAGCGTTAAACTAATACATCTGTTTGTTGTCTACACCGCCTGTCTTCGTCTTTTGGGTTTTTTTTTGCGAATTCTTCCCCTGTATATATATATATATATATATATATATATATATATATATATATATATATATATATATATATATATATATATAATATATATATATATATATTATACGGATGAGTGAATAAATATCTATATATTCTCTCACAAACGTTCATGATATGTTGGGCAGAAACATTTATAAGATTTAAAAATGTGATGTATGGAACTTCATTTTGATCTATACAATTCTCTTGAATCTATCTTCTTGAACAGATCATACCTGTAGCGCCCATTTTCTAACTGGAGATTCTAGTGGTAAGATTCCGAATATTGCGATTTAGGAATACATCAATGATTGTCACATAACTCTCAATGTTGTTCTTAAGCAGTTGATGGATTGTAGCATCCATGACATCTTAAATAATAGTCCTTTAGAAATAGTCTCTCCTGGTCTCACCATGGAAAAATAACTCGGTTATTTTGCCAATTTGACTGTCACTATTATAGGAATGTATTTCACCATGAATTGCATTTCTATTTGGAGCACTTTTAAAGGCAGAAGCTTCATAGATTCTCTAGTTTCGAGAAAAGAAGCAATCTGCACATGATGGGTAACTTTTTTTCTATTTCCGTATGTATGCTGGATGGTCGTTTCAAACATTTTCTCCATATTGCTTTGTCTACTAATAATAGATATATTACGCACTTTCACTATGTCGGTGATACACATATTTTCAATTGGTGTCAGGAGGATGGAGACATTTCATCTGCATGGGCTGGATGAAAGATTGCACGGAGGCTTTCAAACATTGCCATGTGTGGTTAGTGAAAACCTGTATTCATTCAAATCAATTATATTTCCTGGCCCTTAGTATTTTCCTGGAAAAAGGTAAAATAGTGCATTGGCTCTTCATTGGAAGTTTGGGTCATAAAAGACAACGTTGACTAATTTCTCTCCTGATCATCCGAAGAAGGATTTTAATCTCTTTGTTGAATGGCCATCTGTGTCTGCAGCAGAGTCAGATTTAAGTAAAACCAGTAGCTCCCCGTCTCACCATGATTGTAGGATGAATTGTTTAATCTTCCAGAGGTGGTTTCAGAAAGCCCCGTTTGAAATGCTTTTAATTTCATATTCTCTACGTTCAGCTTTTTTGTTGGTAGCCTGCCATGAAGTGTTCTCCTGCTTCTCAATTTCTACTTAACTAACAATGATCCTATGATCAGTTTTGCCTTCATTTCCACGCATAGATCTCGTTATATTCACGCCACTGAGATCACGCAATCTCACAGTTACGTTTATCCAGAATTTTCCTATGTAAGTAGCGGGTATGCAACCAAGATTTTCTGTAATTAATGAGAGGGTAAAATACTGTGTTGGGTATATTGAGGCTTTGTTAAGTATGTTTCCATTAAAGGAAGAGATCACTACTGGTACAAAGCGCTTCATGTGTTGAGGATTTACATCAGACCATGCGGCCTGGTCTGATCTTACTCTGATGTTCAAAACTTCTTGTAAAATAACTTATCTGAATTTGACATAACTGAGAACATGAAGTAAAGATCAGCTCTAACATATTTATTCTTAACCTTATCGGTCATAGTGGAAGCATATGCACTAATAAAATATGGTATAATATTCCTTTTCTCAAGCGGAATTCTCAGACAAAATGGTACTTTTGGAACAGATTGGACAACAATACGGTTATGTGTGTATACCCCATTATATATATATATATATATATATATATATATATATATATATATATATATATATACAAGCTGAGATACCCGCGTCGCTGGGGATTAAAATGGCATAGTTTATATATATATATATATATATATATATATATATATATATATATATATATATATATATTACAGTTATGTTCAAATATGATACGGGAAAGTGCAGATTTGACGACAAAACATTTGTGGAGTAAATGATGGGCTAATTCGACTAAGCGACATACTATGCGACCGTTTGGAGGATTCTAGACCCTAACCTGCTATGGAAAATTGGGGGTGGTGGGATATGTGATTTTTGAACACACTGAAAGGCTGTCAGTGCGTATAGTTCTTAACGAGCTTTAATTTATATGATTTTCTTTTCATTTAATGTTTATTTCATTCATTATTTGCAATGTCCTCTCTCCTCCTATCTCTCTCTCTCTCTCTCTCTCTCTCTCTCACGCACACAGACATACACACTCTCTCATACACACACTCTCTCTCACACACTCACACACACACACTCACATACACACACAAACACTCTTTCTTTTTCTATCCCTCTCTAATATAAACACACACTGTCTCTGTAATATAAACACACACATTCCAGGTTTGATTTCCTTATTACACAAGTATCACATTAGAATTTTGCAGTTAAACATGGGGCGTCCAAAAAAGTATGCGACTGAAAAAGAAACTTTCGCAGCAAATGCACGATGGCAGAGAGAATTATAGGCAACTGAATGAGATAAAATCAGAACAAAGGGACTGAAACAAATGTATAAATGCACGTACACGTGTACACGTAGAGATGTGTGAGTGTGTGTGCAAAACACACAGACACACACATAGACACACTAACACATCCAACAGACATATATGCATATGTGTATGTTTATAAATACAGAATTAATATATGTATACATATATACTCTTTACTCTTTTACTTCTTTCAGTCATTTGACTGCGGCCATGCTGGAGCACCGCCTTTAGTCGAGCAAATCGACCCCGGGACTTATTCTTTGTAAGCCCAGTACTTATTCTATCGGTCTCTTTTGCCGAACCGCTAAGTAACGGGGACGTAAACACACCAGCATCGGTTGTCAAGCAATGCTAGGGGGACAAACACAGACACACAAACATATACACACACACTTATATATATATATACATATATACGACAGGCTTCTTTCAGTTTCCCTCTACCAAATCCACTCTCAAGGCATTGGTCGGCCCGGGGCTATAGCAGAAGACACTTGCCCAAGATGCCACGCAGTGGGACTGAACCCGGAACCATGTGGTTGATTAGCAAGCTACTTACCACACAGTCACTCCTGCGCCTATATGTAGGTAAATATAATTTCTTGTCTATTCTAGGCACAAGGACCGAAATTTTGGTTGAGGGGCCAGTCGATTAGATCAACACCAGTACACAACTGGTACTTAATTTATTGACTTCGAAAGGATGAAAGGCAAAGTCGACCTCGGCAGAATTTGAACGCAGAACTTAGGTAAATATATATTCTTTTCTGCTCTAGACACAAGGCCCAACACTTTGGAGGTGGGGACCAGTCGATTAGATTGCCCTCATTACGGAACTGGTACTTAATTTATCGACCCCGAAAGAATGAAAGGCAAAGTCAACCTCGCCGGAATTTTAACTCAGAACGTAAAGACAGACGAAGTTTTTCATACCGCGTGCTAACGTTTCTTATTTTTTTATTGCCCACATGGGGATAAACATAGAGGGGCAAACAAGGACAGACAGTGGGATTAAGTCGATTACGTCGACGCCAGTGTGTAACCGCTGCTTACGTTATCGACCGCGAAAGGATGAAAGACAAAGTCTATCTCGGCGAAATTTGAACTCAGAACGTAACGGCAGACGAAATACCGGTAAGCATTATCGCCTGACGTGCTAACGTTTCTGCTAGCTCGCCGCCTTAAGTTAAACATATATTGTAATTTTACGTGTATTAGCTTAATTTCGAGTGTATGCATATCACTCTCAAGAGTTGATATTATTTTGAAATTCCTCCAGAATTAATTCTCCTTTTAATTCCCTAACCTTACGAGTAACGTCCTTCTACAAATTTTTTAAGATGCAAGCTTTAAACTCCATCTTGCTTTCTAGCGTTTGGCTCATCGTATAGTTAATGGGACGGTGGGTTATATTGCTTTCGCATTAATGTGGGGAACTATAGACTGGTTAGCACCCCCGGGCAAAATGTTTAGCGACATTTCATCGGTCTCTACGTTCTGAGTTCAAATTCCACCGGGGTAAACTTCTGGCTAGATGAAATAAGTACCAGTTACGTACTGAGGTCGATGTAATCGACTAACTTCCTTCCTCCAAGTCTACAGGCTTTGTTGCTATAGTAGAAAGGATATTACTTTTCGCATTTCGGCGGCGAGATGGCAAAACCATTAACAAGCTGTGCAAAATGCTTCGGGACATTACGTTCCGAGTTCAAATTCCATCAAGGTCGACTTTGCCTTCACGTCTTTTCTGGGTCGATAAAATCAGTATCATTTGAGCATTCGAGTGTCCTTGTAATCGACTACATCTTGCTCCTCATAACACTGGCCTTGGGTCAAAATATGAAATCGATATTACCTTTTGCATTGGTCAGTTCAATTTCTAGATAAATTAATTGGTATTTTCTCTTGTAATGAAGTACGCAACGGATTCGTTAAAATCAGTTTAATCCGTTTTTAAATCAGTATTGAACTCTAGACTTTATGATAGATTTCTTGTGAGTGCCAGGTGTGTGAGTGCCAGAATCACAGCAGGTAATGTTTTAGTAATTGCTCTTAAATATGGCACGTCTTCGCAGGTGTATATTATATGACTCGGAAAATTTCGACAATAACATGCGTCATCATCGCAATAATTCTTCACTGTTTAACAGATGCGATCGTGTTTTTCTTTCCGTCATCTCTTACTTGCATTTAAATATTAATATGTAATATGAGTTCTATAGTTTCATCTCATGAATACGATATTATATAAATGGGAACCATTTTATATTGAAAGTACTCTTTTCATTTTACAAAGACGCTATTTGGCTTCATGTTGATACTTTATCATGTTGATATTTTCTCAGAATATTCTTAATTTTTGCTGTCATATATACTAATTTTAATTAAAATCTGGTGCTCTATTTAATCTTTAAACAAAATGTATATTCAAAGAAGACATGTTTTATTTGTTTAGGAAGTTCACAATCTATATGATCGTAAGTTGAAATATTCTACCGAAATATAAAAATACATTTTCCTTTTCCAAAATTTTAAGACGCTTAATTGTAGTTTTATCTTAGAAGCCTAGAAGAGCTTCGTCTCATTTATCTCCGTTTTTAAACTTTTTTTTTCAATTAATCCATTATTCATTAAATATAATTGTAATTTCAGGAAATTATTTACGTAATTACAGATATTCAGTCTCTCTACCTGCTATTTCCTTTAAAGATAGGTCGAGATATAAGTTTGTTGAGTTGTCTTTGTTATATGATTATACCAATACCGAATGAAAGTAACTCCCTTTAGCGACAATAATTTATACTTATTAGATGAATAAGTAAATTCGCACCTGTCACTAATGTCAGCAGATTTGTCAAAACAACTTAATAATGAATATCATCTTTTCCGAACTTTGAACTAGATTATTGATGTAGCAGCCGTGGTTACTAAGTGTTTCTGATTAGTTATGATCCATTTTGAAAGGACTATTGTTTGTAATTATTCACCTCATCGGAATTAGAATTTCCTCTAATTCAAACAATATACTCGCTAAGAGAGCATATCCCCAAATTTGTATACCTTTCTTTGCCAGAGCATATCTACATCGGTGTTCACATAGTCGAATCCCCCCCTCTCTCACATACAGACACACATACATGCGTATATGTATCTATATATATATATATATATATATATATTGGTAGATAGATATACACACACAAACACACACTTACACATACTTGTATATATATATATGTATGTATGTATATTATATATATATATATATATATTATATATATATATATATATAATATATATATGTGTGTGTGTGTGTATATATATATATATGTTGATAGATAGATATACACAGACAAATACACATTTACGCATACATGTATGTATATATATATATATATGTGTGTATATATGTATATATACACATATATTTGCTTGTATATAGGAGAGAAAATAAGGATGTGTAGTGGCTTGTGATATATATATGAAACCTTGTGCATATGTATGTATATGTGTGCATATATATATATATGAATGCATACGTACATAGACATATATGTATATATTCATACATCTACATACTCACAGGCATATATGTGTATGTGTGCAGACGTGACTGAGTGGTAAGTAGCTTGCTACCCAACCACGTGGATCCGGGTTCAGTCCCAATGCGTGGCACTCTGGGCAAGTGTCTCCTACTGTAACCTCGGGCCGACCAAAGCCTTGTGAATGGATTTGGGAGACAGAAACTGAAAGGAAACCTTCGTGTATATATATATATATATATAATATATATATATATATATATGTGTGTGTGTGTGTGGTGTGTCTGATTTTGTTACCTCACCAACGTTTCACAGCGGTTGCTGGTGCGTCTACGTCCACGTAACTTAGCAGTTCGGCAAAAGAGCGCAATAGAATAAGTACTAGGCTTAAAAAGAATAAATCTCCGGGTCGATTTGTTCGTCTAAAGGCGTTGCTCCAGCATAGCCGCAGCCAACTGACTGGGGCAAGTAAAGGAATAAACGAATACACACACACATACATATATATATATAATAAAGGAAAAATATATAGTAAATACACTAGCGAAAAACGCATACCATATATTTATTTCTTTATTGCCCACAGGGGAATTAAAGATAGAGGGGTCAAACAAGGACAGACAGAGGGGATAATTAGATTACCTCCACCCCAATGCATAACTGGTACTTATTTAATCGACCCCGCAACGTTGAAAGGTAATGTCGACCTCGGCGGAATTTGAATTCACAACGTAACCGTAGACGAATTACCGCAGAGCATGTCGCCCGGCGTGTTAACGATTCTGCCAGCTCGCCGCCTTATGCGTTTAACATATATTGATTTCTACCCTAGGTACAAGGCCTGAAATTTTGGGGGAAGGATCCAGTCAATTTGATCGACCCCAGAACGCATCTTGTTTTTAACTTATCAACCCCGAAATGTTGAAAGGCACAGTCGACCTCGGCAGAATTTGAACTCAGAACTTAACCGCAGACGAAATACCGCAAATCAATTGCCCGGCGTGCTAACGATTCTGCCAGCTCGTCGCCTTAAACGTTTAACATATATTGATTTTATGCACAAACGGACGGAAGACAGACACAAAAGTTCCCTAATTCTTCATCAGTTATCAACTAGGTGGTATTACTCAGTTTTGCGCCCTTAATGATAAGACTGAGATGCCTCCCACGCTAGCTGTTCCTGCTAACGTTACGGAGGATATAACGGTGAGGGCAAATAATATATGAAAAATAAGCGTTAGATATGTGGATATAGAAAAGTGAATAAATGTATTTTAAGACGATGGGTGAAGGACAAAGGTGAACTAAATAAGAAACAAGCAGAATATAGCCTCAGGGCCAAAAGAACATCAATGGTGGGTAATGCTTAGAGGGTAATCCTAAAGGATTGGAAAAACAAAATGCAAGATACGTACTAGTGGGAGACAGAATTTTGGACCGGACAGCTACGCGCATGGCTGTAAAAAAAAAAGAGGAGGAAAGAGGCTAGCTACGGATCACGTGTAAGCTGCAGGCAGAGGAGAAAGAGGGTAAGGGAGAGGGACAGAGAGAAGGGGAGGGATGAAGAGCAGTAAACGGAAAAAGAAGAAAGGCTAGAAATAGAGTCGCACGGATATATTATTTTATACTTTTATGAAGTTGACTGCAGCCAAATTACTATAGTCGAATAAATCGAGCCCAGAACTTATTATTTGTAAACCTAGTACTTATTCTGTTGGTCTCTTTTTCCGAACCGCTAGATTACAAGGATGCAAACACACCAACATCGGTTGTGTGGGAAACAAAGACAGATAGACACACACACACACACAAATATATATGTATATACGACAGGCTTCTTTCAGTTTCTGTCTACCCAATCCGCTCACTAGGCTTTGGTCGGCTCGAGGCTATAATAGAAGGCACTTGTCCTATGTGCCAAGCAGTGGAACTGAACCCAGAACCATGTGGTTGGTAAGCAAGCTTCTTAGCACACAGCTACACCTGCGCCTGAATATCTAACTATTAATAAAATCCAGATATAGAATATATTTTCCACGTTGATTTAGTATTCATATGTACACGATATGGACAGATACAATCTACATTAAATCTTTTAAATGGCAGCTGGAGACATGGTTAACTTCCTTGTATCTATTCATATTTATAAGATTTATTTATTAGTAGTATTAGTATTATTAGTATTCATTTCTATTAGTATTTGCTATTCATAGTTATAAGATAAGTATTAGTATTCGCTATAACGCGGCGGAATTTATTTCAATTCCATCAGACGTTGCATGCATTTTCGAAAATATTGGAGTCCTCACACAGAAGCCAGAATCTTATTCTAGGTAAATGTTATCATACGCACGTAACTATTGTTATATTAGTAACCGTGGTTAATACATATTTCTTTACTACCCACAAGGGGCTAAACACAGAGAGGACAAACAAGTACAGGCAGACGGATTAAGTCGATTTCTTCGACCCCAGTGCGTAACTGGTACTTATTTAATCGACCCCGAAAGGATGAAAGGCAAAGTCAACCTAGGCGGAATTTGAACTCAGAACGTAACGGCAGACGAAATGTGGCTACGCATTTCGCCCGGCGTGCTAACGTTTCTGCCAGCTCGCCGCCTCTTAAAATTTTCAGCTGATCTCACCACAATTTGAACTCACGTCTTAAACAAATATCTCAAGAAATTCTGCTGAACACTCTAGCAACTGCACCAACTCACCACTAGACGTGGTTAATACAATCAGGAGTAATATAAACATCTAAATTCGATCAATCGACTTTTAGTGATAATCGGTGTCAACTATAACAAAAGCTTGTTGAATGTAACAAGCAATAATTTTCAAATAATCAGGTTCGAAGAGGTACCTTAACAGTGTCTGCCGTTTATCGTGTTTGCGTATTTAATTTCTGAATTTCCTTGCTTTTTATTTTTCACTGGCACTATGACGCGGCAATGCCGGGTAATAGTGCTAGTGCATGCATATACAGCTGTGTGTGTGCGCACACGCACGGGAGTACTGTCCAAATCTCCGACCAATCATATACAGCTAGCTGGCATTCAATTGGCGTATCAAGTTTCGGGCATTTTGATTGGGTTTTGGATAGAAACTTCACAAAAAAGTCGGTTCTATTGATTTTTTAATGGCTTTGCGGAGTGACTTGGGAAATGTAAAGATGTGCACGACCATCCTTGGACGGTTTTAAATCACCATAGAAAGTGCGAGCCCTCTAACAGAAAATTTGTGGATTTGTATAAGGGACACACACACAGACAGACATTTTGCCGTTTACATATATAGAGAGATTTTTTCTTATTCTAAATATGGTTTAATGACTCCAAATGCGACCATCTATATAAATATTTTGAACATAAAGCTTCCGAGGCTAAACTTATGAGTCATTTAAAATGTTTTCTTTAAGAAAGGCACAAAATGCGTCGATCATTTCCAAGAATGGTGAGAAAAGGCTAGGAATAAGTTGAGCCACGTTGACAGGCTTTTGAACTTAACAAGGGATTCTCGCGCTTGGGTCTCCATGTATCAGAGGAAACGCAAGAATAGGACGACTGAAAAGGACCACAAGGTTCCAGCTGGGCCATTTTAAGAACATTTTATACAGTGAGGACCCACACTCTGCTTCTTTCGAAGGTTTCATCGATGTATGTTGAATTATTCTCGTATACCTCAGTAATTGTACATATATACACATATGCATACATACATACATACTACTACTACTACTACTACTACTACTACTACTACTACTACTACTGCTGCTGCTGCTGCTGCTGCTACTACTACTACTACTACTACTACTACTGTATTGCAAATTTTTGGGAGCAGTTAATCGATTATATTGATTCATCAACTTCATTTTATCGATCCTGGAAACAGAAAAGAAAGAGTTTATGCCGGCGGGATTGAAACGATGTGTACACAACACCGGAATACATACTACGCGGTTTTTCTTAATAAATATCAATCCCTCTAAATATTAATCCACAGTATACATGTATGTGTATGTGCGTGTGTGTGCGTATGGGTGTATATGTAAAAGAAATTATGATTAAAACAAATTTATATATTTTCCCCATGGCTTTATATTTTCGAACAAGGGAATGTAGCACCCCACTCAGCTCAAAACAATATCGGTATACCGCGATTTCTGAGTTATTTCTCTTCATCAGCACAAAATAATTGTTTGGCTAGAAGTGGCGCTGCTAAATTCGCGTTCGAAATATATAGTTTTCAAAGTGACAACTAGTCACTGATCTACAAATTAGAAAATTACCAGATGCTGTCGTATAGTCAACTGGAGACGATATCTCCTGGGGCTGAATTACAGTAACATTCGTGCTAAACCAGGACTGCCGTGTTATGTTAGCAAAAAATCTTTACTCCAAAGTACTGTTGCTGAACATCTCTCGTTGTGAGATTTACAAATAGTAATTTTCTAAGAGGGATTTGCGTCATGGTGCTATTTTACTCACAGACGGTGGCAAACTGACCCTATTGTACTGTGTAGTCCATAAAATCAAAACAAACAATGCGCATGCGCGAAATTAAGAATATAATATGGTGACAATTTAATCATCGCACACTGTAAGTATATATATATATATATCTGTGTGCGTGTGTATTCTTTTTTTCTTTTCTTTTACTTCTTTCAGTCATTTAACTGCGGCCATGTTGGAGCACCGCCTTTAGTCGAACAAATCGACCCCAGGACTTATTGTTTGGAAGCCTACTACTTATTCTATTCGACTCTTTTACCGAATAGTTAATTTAAGGGGACGTAAACACACCAACATCGGCTGTCAAGTGTTGGTATGGGGATAGACACAGACACACAAATACACACACACACACAAACATTTATATATATATACAACAGGCTTCTTTCAGTTTCCTTCTACCAAATCCACCCAGAAACGCTTGGTCGGGCTGAAGCTATAGTAGAGGACACACAGACACTCCTCCGCCTATATATATAATACGTGCATATATATATATATAAATTATCTCAAGAGAGGGAGGAGACTGAGCGAGCATGAACATTGATTTTTGTAAACCAACAAGTTTTAAGATGTAAAAAGCGTTGACAGGTTTTTAACATCGCTGTCATATCAAACAGGTGACGATATATTTGAGATCATGTTAGATATATTATTTATATAAAGTATCGAAATAGTACATGATGGTATTTTACATTTTCCACCTGTGAAAATTTGATATAAATTTTCTCAGTTAAAGTATGTGCGTACGGAGTAAATAAACATTATTAATGTCTTTCATTTTGACGTCTTTTATACCCCACACATATCTTGATAAGACTGTAGCCTTCTTTAAGTGTTTTTCATATTTTCGCGTTATTTAGAAATGGAACAGGTGCGATGTTAAAAGAAACTGCATATGGAGACTGCTTACGCCCAATCCGAAATAAGGGTTTCTTTCTCAAATCCCTTGCTACCACGTTTAATAATACAGAAAGCTAAACACTATGGTATGTTTAAACCAGTTTTGATAAACTATTCAGAAAAAAGATTATCTTCACCTAATTGTAAAGAAAACGCCTCCTCGAAGAAGAATATTTCAGTTGCAAAATAATACACATTCTGACATTGCGTACACAACATTATATTCATAAATACCTACACACATTATACATTCAAGCACGCATATATATTTATACCATTAGCTCATTACATACATATATATATATATATTATATATATATATATATATTATATATATATATATATGTATGAATTTATATATGCATATATATTATATATATATATATATATATAATATATATGAATTTATATATGCATATATATATAATATATATATATATATTATATATATATATACGTGTGTCTGTGCGTGTATGTGTGTATTTATAATTATATATATATACATATATATATATTATATATATATATATTCTTCAGG
>NC_043009.1:7115641-7135641 GCF_006345805.1 Octopus sinensis
TTTATCACAAAAAAATACAAGCAATTCCGACTAAAATTAATAAAGGATTAAAGAATATGCTTCACGAGAATTATAAATATATTCCTAAAATTAAATAGCATTTTTTTTTTAAACTTGATATATTCAAGTAAAGAAAATTTAATTCATTTTTGTGATAATCATATAATCATTCCTGAAATGAATCACCCGTACCTCTTTGGCATACGATCCTTTTAATATTCAGTTGAATAGATTTAAGTGAATAAGTCTCAAGGGGAATAAATGTTGATTTCTTTCATCTCGACACAAAGTTAATGTGGTGAGTGAGGTATGGTTGATTGGATCGTTTCTGTATATATTACTGGACACTGAAAAGCCAAAGACGATGTCTTGGGCGACTTAGTCCCTCGCTAAAATCACTTATCTTGAGTAAATTTACTGAAAGATAATATTTGGTTCACCAACCTTATCATTCGTTCTTAAAACTGATCCAAATTTCGATATGAAATTTAGCTTAAGCTACTAAACTATTTTCTTTTATCATAGCTCGTAGAGAGTTAGGAAAATTACTATTTCTGCTATTTTGCACATACCTATGGGACTGAGTTCAGCTGATACTTGTGATCGAAATGATTTATATATATATATATATATATATATATATATATATATATAGGGATGGTATTATTAAAATACCACCACAAGTGGTAAGCGAATTATTAGCCTTACAGGCAAATTAATAAAATATATACATATATACATAAGGGTACTAAATGAGTACCTATATCGCTCATGATAGAAGTAAAAAAATACTTCTGTACCACCGAAAAGTCACAAATCAATTACAGACAAGATAGGAAAAAATATCAGTGAACAATAATAACATCTTACCTCAAATGGGTCAGAACCAGTAAATGCTGGTCAACTCGGTACGGGTTTCGAAATTTAGCGCCACCTAGACGCGTGATTTCTCATCAGCCGAGGTCCGCCAGCTAAATAACTACTAACATTCTCCCCCATTATGCCTGCGAAAGTTCGTTTGAAGTGACCACATATATATATATATATATATATATATATATATATATATATATATATATATATACATATGTATATATGTGACGGTGTGTGAACCGTTGGCGATTTTTTTCCTCCGTCTTCCCTTCTCTGGATCTTTCCTTCTCCTATGTTTCCGACGAAGAGCTCCGCGCGAAACGTTTAACCCTCCTTCTTTCCTGAGCGTCCAATAATACTATATTTGTTCCACGTCCCCGCGTTGTTGTGTTTTTTTTTGTGCCTTCATGTTTGGATTAACTCTATATACATAGCCGAATGTAATATAACGAGCTGAAAAATTCATCGAAATTAAATTGTCAGAACATATACGATACAAAATGTTCACCGAAGCGCATTTCAAAATTCTAGAAAACGATAAAGAAAGGGACTAACTCCAATAAAATTTATAGAAAGTTTGGACACTATCAACCACACAGATTTTATCTGGTCTTAAAATTTGACAGATTGAATCTGGTTTCAAAAGTTAGTATTAACTGTCATGTTTTGATCTTAGATCTTTCTAAGCAAAGAATATATACTACTGATCAAATGATGGCTATTTACCGATTAACCCTCCAGTAGTTCAGTGGGGGGGGGGTCTCTCGTACCCCAGGTGATGTTTGCATATGTGCATCTTACATCTGGCAGCAGGGAAAGTGTTATCAATCCATGTAATTTCTTGGCACACTACACTCAGTTAATGCACAACTGCATTCAGTTACTTGCTGAGTGATGACAAGTATACACACGTGTTATTGTGCCTTGGGTTGTGCATACACCGCCATACCATTCACTGTACTATTTATTGACAGGTACATATTTGTTTTCTTTTTTCTTATTGTTTATTTAGTTTTATATCTGAAAGGCTGACTATTTCTCGCATAAAATTATATATTATTGTCAACTGACCAATATGTTTTTTTTTGTTATTTGATGATTCTTTTTGCCATAAAAGTGAGAAATCTTCTTTCATTTCAGATTCATACGATAGTCTACGAAAGACAAATGGAAAAATGAAGAGAGATTATTGAGAAAGAATTAGATATAGGAGAAGCAGAATCATGTCTTGATGAAGAACCAGATGAAGAAGAATTTGAAGTGAAAGGAAGAACTGATGAAGAAAAATGACAGATGAAGAGGGGGGGAACTGAAGCAGATGGCATGTTGCAGACTTCACCAGATGATCCTTCAGCAACACAGAAAAACAGTTCGTAGACAGAAATAATAAAACTCTGTAAAGAAGTTCCCCCATGTCTTCCATGGTGTACTCGTGCAGCATATGCCAGGATCCACCAAAACAAGAGAAGCAGCAAGATATGTGTATGCTGCAATAGACTGCTGGTCTTTGTTTCTCACACAAGAACTTCTGAATGGATTAGCAGCTTAAACTAATATCTACATTGCCAGTAAACAAGGAAAATATAAAGCTAAGTCAAAAGAGAGACATGCTCATCAAAGCGAGATGAAAGCTGCGATAGGACTGTTTTATCGCTTTAGGATATTTTAGAGATGACCAAATGAATATGGAAGATGTCTGGGCAACCGATGGTACAGGGATTGAACATTTTCCGGCAACTATATCTTTGCATCGATTTCGTTTCCTGGTGAGGTCTAGGAGGTTTGATGACATCTACACCTGGATCGAAAGGAGGGGAGAAGACAAGATTGTACTCTTTAGAAAGTTCTTTGAGAAATTTGTTCATAATTGTATCTCCATTTATAATATCTTAGAGTATGCGACAATAGACTAAATGTTGGCTTCCTTAAGAGGGAACTTTCCATTTATGGTCTACATGACAAGCAAACCAGCAAAATATAGCATGAAATATTTACTTTGGCAGATGCTAAATCTTTCTGTGTGTCACATATGGAGGTCTACTTGGGGAAACAACCAGAAGACCTTCTTGTAACAGATTACATATACATCCATATTTATACAAGACCTTTCTATATATATATATGCACATTACTGGTTCTTCTCGGTCTCCCGCTGATCCATCAATACGGTTAGTGTCTCATATAAATGGGTCTAGAAAAAATATTACAATGGCTAATTGGTTTACAAGTTATAGGCTTGTAAGTTGATCGCTTGAAGAATAATAGATTAACATTAGTTGACACTCTGAGAAAGAACAAGTTAGAACTTACCCCTGAGTTTGTTGCTACAAGAGGGAGAACTGAATACACAAGCTTTTTTGGTTTCCAGAAGCATGTTACACCGACCTCATATGTTTCCAAGAAAGATAAAAATGTTGCCCTACAGCGCACAATGCATCTTGATGCTGCAATTGATAAACGTACAAAGGAAAGGTGAACCATAGAATATTACCTTCTACAACAGTACTAAAGGAAGGGCAGACACCGTGAATCAGTTGTCTTCCATCTATAATGTTTTCAGAAATATTCGACGCTGGCCAGTTACAATTCTTTACACCACACTCAATGTTGCAGGAATAAATGCACACACTATTTTCATGGCAAACTCTCAAACAGCTATCAGGCGTCGAAAGTTTCTGAGGAAATTGGGACTCACGTTGGTGGACGATCATATCCATCATCGCAAGACAAACCCATATTTGAGGAAGGACTTGAAAAGGAAGATTCGACAATTCTCAGCATCTAAGGAATTACCTCCAAATCATCATCGTGAAGATTCCATACAAAGATGTTCATTGTGTCCCAGTTCAAAAGATCGTAAGATAAGAACTTGCTGCTAGAATTGCTATGAACCCACGGCTTGGTAGATGCTATGCACATTTGCATTGATTGCTTTGCTCAGAATAACGAGGATGATAGTGCAAACAATGAGTAAATAGTTAATATGAAAGGAGCGCTCAACTCACTCATAAATAACTTTAATTTGTCTGACCCTCATTGTCAAACAGTTCTTGTTTGATTTTGTTTACATGTTAAATAAATACATTATACCAGAATTTGCTTTTTGGTAATATTATTACTTAAGAACACATATAAAGTAATAAAATATATTAAAAATAGCTGAAACTCTGAGTGGGGATCTCCATATCCCACCGCCCTAACCATGAAAATTACAGAACCGTACCACTGGACGGTTAAGGAATAACTGATGCTTAATATGGGGAGCGGATCGAGGACAAACCAGCTTCCTGATTTAGGGTTAAATCTATTGTTTAAATCTGCTCCAAATGTAACAATAATGCAGGGATCGATGTCTCTCCCAATGACCCTGGCTATAACAATATAAACTGCTCTTAACGAATTCATTATTGCTTTGAGCTTATCAGCACTCTCTCTGCTTCTCATCTCATCTCTTCCTCAGTATTGAAACCATAAAACTGTATTCATTCGTGTATCTGGTTGCGTGTTATCAGCAAACAACCTCCTCGATATATCAGAAAACTTTTCCACAAATAGCTCTTATGTGGGCTCACTAAAAGCACCTTTGCGTTTCGTAAGGCTAGTGCAAATTTAACTTTAAAAGAAGATGAAATTACAATCTTATTTTCAACATAACAGTAAGTTCGAACAGATGCGATTTTCTGTGCTCTACGGATTTTCTTATCCTTTTCCAATTTTCTAAGATACAATAGATCAAAATTTTGCGGACTATGCATGCACCAGGAACATGATTTATTAATTCTGTAGGATTTTCATCACATAATATTTTTATATTATATCTTTTTGGATATAATTTCATATCTCAAATAATTATGGCAAATACTCAGACGGTTCTATGAATTAAAAGAAAGTAGTTTAGTTATATTTCGTTTTTGGATTTGGTTTGCAAGATTCTTTATATGAGTTCGTGTGTTGAAGCATATTCTGTTGTGTCTGGGAAGAGTCATTCTCTTTTAATGCCTTATTATTTAAAACACTCACCGGTAAAATTTCCACTTATTTCTTATTTTTTATTTTCTAAAATTTTCGTTGCGTCTTGGTTTTTATTTATTTATTTTTTATTTCTGTATGTAAGCATTTAGATATGTAAATAAACAGATCAACATACAGACGGATAGGTACATAAGTTACAAGAACAGACACATATGGATCCACGGATCCACACATATAAAGATGCACATCCATACATACAAACATAGTACATAGTTATATAATACACTCACACACACACAGATATGCACACGTAAGGAGACAGCGGTGCATATATATACAAACACATGCTCACACACACATACATAAAAAAATACACAAACACGGACAGGCAAGTACATAAATATGCAGGATACGTACATGCAGATGCACACATATACATACATACACATGCAAACACACACACACATACATACGTACATGTATGCATGCATAGGCACACACACACACACACTGGCCCCCACACATGCGCACAAACAAACAAAAGGGAACGCAGTGTAAATAACGGACAGAGTCAAGACTATTGAAAAGGTTGCAAGACGCAACGAAAATTTTAGAAAATAAAAAATAAGAAATAAGTGGAAATTTTACCGGTGAGTGTGTTAAATAATAAGGCAAAAAAAGAGACTGACTCTCCCCAGACACAACAGAGTTTAGTTATATTTTCCTACGAAGGTTCAGAGCCACGTATCTACTCCGTCTACCAATATTTTGCAAACATATCCTGCAAATTGCTAGGTGTTAACATCAACGTCAATGCCAATGCTCATAAACCTGTATATTTCACTGGTCAGGTAACAGTGTTTTGATCATAAGAGCACATTTGATTCTCTTTGTCTCCGCTTTTTTCTTAGCTCAACTTCTATCACGAAACCAGGTAAACGCACTTGTCTATAGCAAACACGTCGCTTCAGACATCGCACTAAAATTCATTTAATGGCTGTTTAGGTAACATGAATTGCATTTTTGGCCCTCACTGGTATTGTGTAGGGTTAGCCCGTATAGAAATTACCGATTACCACCTTAGTCGTTGCTACATATCGGACAGGTACAGATTTGATCTTTTGCAAATTTGCAAATATGCGCTTGGAGCATAGGATCATCCAAATCATATATAGGTTGTGTATTGATTCTGGTAGCGGATGTACTCCGAGTCTTTGTACACAATTTTAAAAGCTCAGTTGCACAGACAACGAATTTGTACCTTTTCACGGGGTGATTTCTGTCAATTTTACCAATTTTTTGTATGCATGTAAACAAACACAGAATTTGTCCTAAAGTATACTTTAGTTATCGCTGAATCATATCTGAGAAAACTTCTGAAATAATAATAATATTAATAATAATAATAATAATAATAATAATAATAATAATAATAATAATAATAATAATAATAATAATAATAATAATGATCTGTGAGTAAACTTTTGAATTTTGAATTTTAATTACATGTACATCCATATTTATACAAGACCTATCTCTCTATATATATATGCACTTTACTGTTTCTTCTCGGTCTCTCGCTGATCGTTCAATAATAATTACAACTACGAAAGAAACATATATATTCGCAGACACGATAGTCTTCGGACCTATATACACTTGAAGCTATACCAACACTAAAATGGTATAGACACACGCCAGAAAAGTTCACAGAAAATGAGAAAGCAACCATACTATGGGATATGCCAATACAGAGAGTGAAATTAAGGCTAATAGGCTGGATATAGTCGTCAGAGATCACCACAAAAGAAATGTTTTCTAATCGATATAGCAATACGAACAGATAGCAATGTTTCTCTAAAGGAAACGGAGAAACCTTTAAAGTACAAAGATCTGGAAATAGAGGTAACTTGAATGTGGAGCCAAAAAACAGAATCAATTCCTATCATAGTGGGCACATTAGGTACGATAAAAAAATAGTCAGACAAATACAAGACAAAAACAGCAGGACTAACAAGTATATATATAACATACATAAAATAGCACTACTATGCGCCGCACATATTCTACGTAAAACACTTTCAATACAGTGAAAATATGAGACTCACAACCAATCACAGTGAATACTCAAAACACACAGAGTTGCGCTCGGTAGTGCAGTGAAAGTATGTAACACAAATAAGACTACTGCATGATAATAATAATATATTCCGAACTCAAATTCCCCTGAAACCGACTTTACCTTTCATACTTTCGGAGTCCGTAAAATAACTACTCATCAAGTACTGCTGACTCAGTGCTAAAATTTGAAACCATTATTATTATTATTATTATTAGTAGTAGTAGTAGTAGTAGTAGTAGTAGTAGTAGTAGTAGTAGTAGTAGTAGTATCATCATCATCATCATCATCGTCATCATCATCATTATCATCATCATCTTGGTCATCGTCATCGCCATCATCATCATCATAATCGTCATCGTCATCGTCGTCGTCGTCGTCGTCGTCGTCATCATCATCATCATCATCATCGTCATTATTATTATTATTATTATTATTATTATTATTATTATTATTATTATTATTATTATTTTGTTTGACTTTTGCTCCAAGTTGGCTCCAAGTCTCTCCCAGAGGCCTCAAGAGACAACAGGTTGGAAGTTCGTGTTGTTGTTATGCCTAGTGTGCCATATATTTGGTTTTGTACTTAGTGTTGTACAAGTGAATGTCTAAAAAAACATACGAAAAGTATGTTAGTTTTAAAACCTGAGATCACATAGAAAGTATTTTGCGTAGGATATGAGCAGTTCCCATGAGCACTGTCTTTTGAATTTCTGCCATTTTGGGGTTTCCTGGTATTTGAGTTAGGTTGCAATCAGCCCCTTATTATTAATAATATTATTATTATTATTATTATTATTTTTGTTGTTGTTGTTGTTGTTATTATTAGTGTTATTATTGTTGTTGTTGTTGTTGTTGTTGTTATTATTATTATTATTATTATTATTATTATTATTATTACTGCTTCTAACAAACGTACAAGGTTGGAAATTCAAGGCAGGAGATTTTTTGATAAAATGGACTGCAATGTTTGACATGTACATTCGTTTTTCGATCCCGGATAGATGAAAGTCGGAGTTGACATTGCCAAGATTGGCATTCAGAACGTACAGTAGGAAAGCTTAATTAACATAAGTGATTTTACCCAACGAGCGATGGAGTGGCTGGGTGGTAAGTAGCTTGCTTACGGACCACATGGTTCCGGGTTCAGTCCCACTGCGTGGCACCTTTGGCAAATGCCTTCTACTATAGCTTGCGTGTGGATTTGTTAGACGGAAAGTGAAAGAAGCCCGTCGTATATGTATATATATATATATATAATATATATATATATATATATATATATAATATATATATATATATATTATATATATATATATATGTGTGTGTGTGTGTGTGTAGTGTGTCTGTGTCTGTGTGTGAGTGTGTCTGTGTGTGTGTCTGTGTTTGTCCCCCAACATCGCTTGGCAACTGATGCTGGTGTGTTTACGTCCCCGTAACTTATCGGTTCGGTAAAAGAGACCGATAGAATAAATACTAGGCTTACAAAGAATAAGTCCTGGGGTCTATTTGCTTGACTAAAGGTGGTGCTCCCGCATGGCCATAGTCAAATGACTGAAACAAGTAAAAGATTTTAAAAAAAGAGTAATCTATCGTCCAATTCTGCTGAATGGGATGACTTCATATATTTTCCAAAAAGAGCAAATGATGAAATTGCAGTGACGGAGATTAAGGACTCTGACTTGATTTAATCGAGAATCCCTTCACTTCCATGCCCACCAAGACTACTAAGACAAAATCCTTCCTCGACTATAATTCTCCGATATATATTGTTTAATGCGAGCAGCCATGATCGCTTCTGTCAACCGCTCTTATAAACTGTTACTGGAGGAGAGTTTGTCTGCTTTTGTTTCTCAACCTCCTTCGCAAATGGATATTTGGAATTAGATGTTTGTCAGGATATGAAAGTGTATGTCTACACTCTACCCGCATAAAAAACTATTTTGCCAAAACCGCCATTTTGCCCTTTTAAAGCAAGGCGGGAGTGTAGCTTTCAAAGTGAAGTCGTTCGATACATGGATCTCACTTACACGGGGAAAATATCTAGCAGAACTCCAGAGACCGTTAATGCTTGCACACTAAACATGTGCAGAAGAGTTTTGAGTCTCTACACGCACCTTGCGCATACCTACTTGCCTGAAATTCAATTTGTTAGCGATTTATGGACGCTATCCACAGTTCCCGGGCCGAAAGTACTCCGGAACGGAAAAGTTAGGTTATTCTCATTGAGGTGTAGCGCTTAACTATGAACGTTATGGTTCTTCCCTGCCACTGTTAAACTGGAACTTACATCGACTGCTTTGCTGTACAGTAGAATACAGTGAGTAATAAAGAATATTTCAAGCAAGTGTCTAGTTTTGGACTTTGTTTGGCCGGAGACTGCAATTCCTATTTCTTTACTACCCACAAGGGGCTAAACACAGAGGGAACAAACAAAGACAGACAAACAGATTAAGTCGATTACATAGACCCCAATGCGTAACTGGTACTTAATTTACTGACCCCGAAAGGATGAACGGCAAAGTCGACCTCGGCGGAATTTGAACTCAGAACGTAACGGTAGCCGAAATACCGCTAAGCACTCCGGCCGGCGTGCTAACGATTCTACCAGCTGCAATTCCATCAAAGAAATAAGCAGTGATAGACATACTTGACAATGGCGGATCGCTGTCATGAAATATCTGTAGATAATGAGCATGTCTGCACAACAAGAACCGCGGCATGCAGAACCCTCCTTACAAAAGTTGTTCACTACCTAGACTACCTGTTCAGTGGAAAACATCCTTATCACAAAGAGTGGATGCACAGTTGTTCCAATATTTCCAGACGAAACCTGAAACAAGTCGTTGTGACAGTTAAGTATAACGGAACGAATCTACGCCCCTTGAGTTTCATTTATTTGTGACGCTTACAAGCCTGCTCATAAACGTGCCCCAGTTACTTTACAACTAGGACTTCAGAGTGAATAAAGCAGCACAGCCGTTCGCTAGTCTTTCTGTCCAATATCACACTCCTCTTATTTGCGCTTTTTGTTTTTCGACAAAATTACTCTCATTATTATCATTCCCAGGCTCGGAGATATGGAGACTCATCCGTTCTGCTGCTAATTTCAGTAGACATCGGTGAATAAGATTGCCATATATACATAAAGCTCAAATGGAAGACTACCAAACCGGATGATTTCCTTGTTAATCTACTAACACCGTATGTATCTTAGCTGGCGTTAATGAAATTTACTCACACGTCGGGTTTTTCCTCTGAAAGACATGATAAATCGATACTTAGGTACATAACATTATTCAGTTTGCTGCTTGCATTGAACAGTTGAACAAAGTACCGCTCGAAAAATGTACGTATCAGCTTGCAATCGATTACATTCTGTTCATCCTGGGCTATCAAAAAACTAACTCTGGTTTTATTGCCATACCACACCTCTGTCACTGGAGACGATCAAATTGCTTACTAGCAACAGTAGTCGAACGCGCTGATCCATGAAAGCCCAGTCTAAAAGCCTCATCAAAAGGAAATTCAATTTTTCGTATTTTTCAACGTTTGACTGAAGTATTTGCAATCTGGTTTGTGTCATAGGCTTAGACACCATTGATTTTTCTTTTACGCTGTTTCGATACTCCAAAGGACATATATTAAATCATAATTAAGAAAAATGGTCCTAGCAGATAAATCTCTGATCTTAGGTACCCTCACAAGGGTTCAATTTTTCAACTCATTCCAGCAAGTTTATTCAAAGGTACAAAAGAAAAACTTTTCACCAGATTCAGTTGTCTCTGAAGCGCCCTTTCATTTTCCTTCTTTATATACTTTTACTAGAAGTAACAGCCAAGGATTTTTTTCAAATTCATTGTATCGTATAAAAGACAGAAGCATATGCTATCAGTGTAATCGTTTCACCATTCAACCATCTTAGTAATAATAACAATTATTTTTAATTTGGGCACACGATCAGCGATTTTGGATTAAGTGAATAACCCTAACACAAAATTGGAATTTTATTTCATCAATGACTGAAAGACGTACATTAAGGTTCGAGATAGGCGGGTTAAGAATTCAAAACAGAAAAATAACAATAATAATTTCAAATTTTGGCACAAGACCAGCACGTTGGAGGGGACTTAAGTCGATCACATCGATCCCAGTGATCAATTGATACTTATATTGTCGACCTCGAAAGGATGAACGGCAAAGTCGGCATCGACAGGATTTGTTAGAGCGTAAGGACGGATGAAATGCCGTGAAGCATTTTGTCCAGCGTGCTAACGATTCTGCCAGCTTGCTGCCAATAATAATAATAATAATAATAATAATAATAATAATAATAATAATGATAATAATGATAATAATAATAATAATAATAATAACAACAACAACAACCACAACAATAATATTAATAATAATACTTTCTATTATAGGTACGAGGAGGCTTGAAATTTGCGGGGAGGAAATCAGTCGATTAGGTCGACCCAAGTACGCAACTGGTACTTAATTTATCGACCCCGAAAGGATGAAAGGTAAAGTTGATCTCGGCAGAATTTGAACTCAGTGCGTAGCGAGAGCCAGAACACCGCTAAGCATTTCGTCCGGCATGCTAATGATTCTGCCCACTCGCCGCCAATAATAATGATAATAATAATAATAATGATAATAATAATAATAATAATAATAATAATAAATAATAATAATAATAATAATAATAATAATAATAATAATGGCAGAAATTCAAAAGATAGTGCTCATGGGAACTGCTCATATCCTACGCAAAATAACTTTCTATGTAATCTCAAGGTTTAAAACAAACATAATTTTCGGTTTAGAAAAAAAAAAAAAAAAAAATTTTTTTTTTTAGACATTCATTAGTACAACACACCCACCCCCCAAATATATGGCACATAAGGCATAACAACAACATGAACTTCCAACCCTGTTGTCTCTTGAGGTCTCTGGGTGAGACTTGGAGCCAACTTGTACAAATATAAAGCAAAAGTCAAACATAGAATAATAATAATAATAATAATGTTTTCAATATAGACACAGGGCCGGAAGTTTAGGGGAGGGAGATAGTCGATTGCCTCGACCCACGGTGTTCATCTGGTACATATTTTATCGACTCCGAAAGGATGTAAGGCGGAGTCGACCGAATTTGAACTCAATATAATAATAATAATAATGATGATGATGATGATGATGATAATGACGATGACGATGATGATGATGATGATGGTGGTGGTGGTGGTGGTGGTGATGGTGGTCATCGTCGTCGTGTTCGCGGTCGTGATCGTGGTTGAGTTCAGGGTGGTGGTGGTGGTAATTATGATGATGACGATGGTGATGATGATTATGATGGCCATGATACAGATGATGATGATGATGATGATGATGATGATGATGATGATAAAACAAGATAATATCCCTTATTGCCATGATGATGACAGATTAAAGGAGCAGAATATTTAGCACGCAAACACACACATAGGCATAGATGTACATACTCACATGCACACACACACGCACCTGCGCATGCAGGTATGTTGATATGTGTGTGCGTGTGTGCTGCACTCTTGTACTTATTTAGCTATCAATTTCTCTCTGTCTCTCCTTCTCTCTCACTCTTTCTCTCTCACACACGCACACTCTCTCCCTCTCCCTCTCTCTCTCTCTCTCTTCGGTGTTTGTAGCTTGTGTGCCTGCGCGCACGCCCACACTAACACATATACATACATACATACATATATACATACATACAAATACATACATACATACATACATACACATACATACACATACATACATACATACATACATACATACATACATATACATACATATATACATATATGCGTACATACGTACATACATACATACATGCATACATATACATACATACATACATACATACATACATTTATACATACATACATACATACATATACATGCATACATACATACATACATACATACATACATACATACATACATGCATACATATACATACATACATACATACATACATACATACATACATACATACATACATACATACATACATACATACATACATGCATACATACATACATACATTTATACATACATACATACATACATATACACGCATACATATATACATACATACATGCATACATACGTACATACATACATACATACATACATACATACAACACATACATACACACATACATACATACATGCATACATACATACATGCATACATACATACATACATACATGCATACATACATACAACACATACATACACACATACATACATACATGCATACAACACATACATACACACATACATACATACATGCATACATACATACATGCATACATACATAAATACATACATACATATATACACGCACAAACACACAGAAATAGGTGGGCTGCATCATCATCATCATCATCATCATCACAAGTATCATTATCATCGCCGTCGTCGTGGTCGTCATCGCCACAACCATCATCGCCACCAATACCACCACCACCATCATCATCATCACCATCAACGACAACATTAATGTCACAAATCAACATTTTTAACCCATGTCGCAGTAGGCGGCAACTGGTAGTAGTAGTAGTAGTAGTAGTAGTAGTAGTAGTATTTTCTGCTGTTGTTTTTGTTGTAGCAGTTGAAGTAGTAGTAGTAGTAGTAGTAGTAGTAGTAGTAGTAGTAACTGAAGAAGAAGAGGAGGAGGAGGAGGAGGAAGTGGAAGAGGAAGAAGAAGAACGAGAAGAAGAAGAGGAAGAAGAAGGAGAAAGAGAAGGAGGAGGAGGAGGAGAAGAAGAAGACGAAGACGAAGAAGAAGAGAAGAAGAAGAAGAAGAAGAAGAAGAAGAGAAGAAGAAGAAGAAGAAGAGAGAAGAAGAAGAAGAGAGAAGAAGAAGAAGAAGAGAAGAAGAAGAAGAGAAGAAGAAGAAGAAGAAGAAGAGAAGAAGAAGAAGAAGAAGAAGAAGACGAAGAAGAAGAAGAAGAAGAAGAAGAAGAAGAAGAAGAAGAAGAAGAAGAAGAAGAAGAAGAAGAAGAAGAAGAAGAAGAAGAAGAAGAAGAAATGTAAGCCGTTCACGACTTCTTCAGCAATTGCATTAATGTCAGCCACTGGGATGACAATGAAGTATAGCAGCAGCAACTGTTGCTGCAACTTTACCAGCAGCACCACCACCAACAGCAGCAGCAGCATCATTATCAGTGCCAATAACAACAACAACAACAACAACAACAACGGTAACAATAACAGCAGCAGGTGTAACAGCAGTAGATGTAGATCTGCAGCAGGGAGAGCAGCAGTAGAGGCCGCAGCAGCAGCAGCAACTTTCAAAATTCAGCAGTTACTGTAGAATCGAAGATCTGTTGAAAACGAAGCGAGTAACGGTCTTCGGAATATCGATCTTTGCATTTGGCCTTTTCGTCGATCATTCTTGAACTTTTGCTGCTAATGGTTTTATTGTTGTTTTAGGTGTTGTCGCTCTTGTTATTGTTGTAGTCGGTGTTGTTACGGTAGTAATAGCAGTACCGGTAGAAGTAGTAGTAGTAGTAGTAGTGGTTGACTTGTCATTGTGTGTGTATAGTCTTTGCTAGTGTTGCCTTTACAAAGGTAGTTTATTCGGTAATTTTGCTTTCGTTGCTACCGATGTTGTTCGTGCGCCATATTAGTTGCTTCGTGACAACAATGGTGTTAATGGTAGTAGTAACGTTGTTAATATCAATTATTAGTATTATTGTTAGTATGGTTAGTATTATTTTGATCATTGCTATTGCAAGACAGTTCTTCGATTATTGTTATTTTCCTTTGTGTTGCTGGTGTTGTTAGAAGTCGCATTGGTTATTTCCGTAGTAGTTCTCATTGTCGAAATTATTGCAGTTCGCATTGTAAGTATTGTTGTTAATGCAACTGTTACGAAATAATTGTTTGGTTATTGTGCTCCGGTTTGTGTTGCCGTTGGCAGTAGTAGTTGTATTGGCTGTTGTCAAGGTAGAGGCGGTGTAGGCGGTGATATTGTTGTGGTTACGATTTTCGTTACTTTGGTTGCAGTTTTGCTACTGTTGACGTTTGCACCGATGTCTCTCTTAATATTCTGCTGTTAACAGATATTGCCAGTGTCTTCCATCTTAATTGTATTAGTTATAATAAAGCTGTTAAATTATTTGCGTGTTATGGTAGTTGTAGTTACCATTCTGGTAATACTGGTGTTATCATTATTATTATTATTGTTGTTGTTGTTGTTGTTGTTGGTGGTGGTGGTGGTGAGCTGGCAGAAACGTTAGCACGCCGGACGAAATGCATAGCAGTATTTTGTCTGCCGTTGCGTTCTGAGTTCAAATTCCGCCGAGGTCGACTTTGCCTTTTATCATTTCGGGGTCGATAAATTAAGTACCAGTTACGCACTGGGGTCGATGTAATCGACTTAATCCGTTTGTCTGTCCTTGTTTGTCCCCTCTATGTTTAGCCCCTTGCGGGTAGTAAAGAAATAGGTATTTCGTCCGTCGCTCCGTTATGAATTCAAATTCCGTCGAGGTCAACTTTGCCTTGCATCCTTTGGGCTTCGATGTATTAAGTACCAGTGAAACACTGGAGTCGATGTAATCGTCTAGTCCCCTCCCAACAAACTTGAGGGCTTGTGCCTGCAGAAGAAAGGATTATTACTAGTGTTGGTAAGGCGGCGAGCTAGCAGAAATGTTAGCACGCCGGGCGAAATGCTTAGCGCTATTTCGTCTGCCGCTACGTTCTGAGTTCAAATTCCGCCGTGGTTGACTTTGCCTTTCATCCTTTTGGGGTCGATTAAATAAGTACCAGCTACGCACTGGGGTCGACATAATCGACTTAATCCGTTTGTCTGTCCTTGTTTGTCCTCTCTGTGTTTAGCACCTTGTGGGTAGTAAAGAAATAGGTATTTCACATGTCCTTATATTCTGAGTTCAAATTCCATCGTGATCGAGTTTGTTTTTCATCCTTTCGGAGTCGGTAAATTAAGTACCAGCTGCGTACTGAGGTTGATCTAATCGACTGGCCCCCTCCCCAAAAATTTCGGGCCTTGTGCCTAGAGTAGAAAAGAATAGTTATTATGCTGGGCAAAATGCTTAGCGGTATTTCAGATGTCCCTATATTCTGAGTTCAAATTCCATCGTGATCGACTTTGCCTTTCATCCTTTCGGTGTCGATAAATTAATACCAGTGAAATACTGTAGTTGATAGAACTGACTAGTCCCCTCACCCAAAATTTCAAGCCTATTATTTTTGTGGCTAAGGCGGTGAGCTGGCAGAAGTTTTAGCTCTCTAGTCGAAATGTTTAGCGGTATTTCGACTGTCGATATGTCCTGAATTCAAATTCTGCCGTGGTCGACTTTGCTTATCATTCTTTCGGGCTTGATAAATCAAGTACCAATTGCCTACTGGGATCGATCTAATCGACTGGCTCCCTCTCCCCCCCCCCCAAAAAAAAATGTCGGGCCTTGTGCCGAGAGTAGGAAAGAATCGTTAGCACGCCGGTGAAAATACATAGCATCATTTCGTCCGACTTTACGTTCTGAGCTCAAATTCTGAGTTCAACTCAAATTTCCCTGTCATCATTTTCGAAGCAATGATATAAATTAACAGTCATAACCGGTGTTGACTGATACTCTCACTCAACTTAAAATTAGCTGGCCATGTGACAAAGTTTGGAACACCTAATGTTCTTTGGTATATTTATGTTCGATGTCACTGTTCGCTCACTGTTCAAGACGTCCACGTTAGTGTTGCTCCCTATGGAGGCACCTATTATTATTTCGTTTTGTCAGTGAAAAACTGTAAACCTGACGGAGATATGGTTGCTAATTTCAGTTGTTCGAACTGCTACGTAGAGTCTCCATCGTTGTCTCGCTATCTTCTAATAACGTTGTTTTAGCTACTGTCGTACATGGTGGATACAGTAAAGACGATATCATCTTTGTTATAATATCGGTCGTAGTGATGATGGTAGTGATAGTGTCATTAATGCCATTGGGGTGGGGCGATGGTGTCGAAGACGTCATTGCTGCGTTGATGATGGTAGCGTCGATGGCGAAATTGAAACTGTTGTTACAGATATCTAACTCATTCATATTGCTCTTAGTCTGGTTGAACTATTATCGTTGTTGCTTTTATTTTAGCTTCATTCTTTGTTACATATGTTATTATTGCCGCTATTAATGTTGCTATTTCATTTGTTATCATTCTTGTTGCTAATCTTAGCCTCATTTTGTTATTAACGTTTTATGCTTTTGTTCTTTCAGTCTTCGTGACATGGAAGCTGATATTTCAATTGTTATTGCTTCTGCTGTTGTTGCTGTTGAGCGAACGGTCTTCGTCCCAGAGATCGCAAGATGGGAGAAGTCCGAAACGTGGTCCTTTGCCATTCGTAAGACCCGCAGAAGAGAAAGCAAGTCAACCGCCGACACCAAGAGCATCGACGGATGGATGAATGCGCATCCAGGCTCAGCGGTTGCGTAGGAAGTCGGGGACAAGAAACAGGAAGAAAGAGTGAGAGAAAGTTGGGGCGAAAGAGTACAACAGGGGTCGCCACCACCTCCAGCCGGAGCCTCGTGGACCTTTAGGTGTTTTCGCTCAATAAACACACACAACGTCCGGTCTGGGAATCGAAACCGTGATCCTCCGACCGCGAGTCCGCTGCCCTAACCATTGGGCCATTGCGCCCCCACTGCTTCTGCTGTAGTTTCCTTTTCTGAGTTCACATTTTGTTGTACATTTGTTATTACCTCCGCCCTAGCGAGGGCGGAGGTATTGTTTCCAGTTGTGTTTGTTTATCCTTGGAGGAGATATCTCAAGAACCGCTGGATGAACCGTGACAGGCACGAATTGATTATAGTTTGGGATCGATCCGGTACAGACAAGGATTCGGGATTATTTTTTCCGGTTGTTTTACTTAAATTTTGAGAAAGGTCGGGTTCATTTTTAGTATTCTCCTTTGTGAGAGCAGTCGAGTTTGTCTCAGATATTCTCATTTTAAAAATTCATCTCTGGCTAATCGTTGAAAGGACGTTGGTATTGCCTTGGCGGAAGTTTGTGCTCTCTGAGTGTTCTTGTAGCTGTATTCAACTGATCCATTTGACGCTGTTGTTACTGTTGCTGGTGCTTCTATAACCGCCGTTCCATTCTTATTGTTCGATTAATCGCTTTGCTGCCATTGTTTTTATTGTTGTTGTATTTCATTGTTTATTTTTATTTGCTTGTAAATAATTGTTGCTATGTTTGTTGCTGCTGTTGTTGTTGTTGTTGTTGTTGATATTTATGTTCGTCATAAGACGGCGAGCTGGCAGAAACGTTAGCACGCCGGGCGAAATGCGTAGCCCTATTTCGTCTGACGTTACGTTCTGAGTTCAAATTCCACTGAGGGCGACTTTGCCTTTCATCCTTTCGGGGTCGATAAATTAAGTACCAGGTACGTACTGGGGGAGATCTAATCGACTGGCCTCTCCCCCTCCCCAAATTTCGGACCTTGTGCCTAGATTAGAAAAGATTCGTTAGCAGGCCGAGCAAGATGCTCAGCAGCATTTTGTCCGTCTCAACGTTCTGAGTTCAAATTCCACTGAAGTCGGCTGTGCTTTTCGTCCTTTCGTATCAATAAATTAAGTACCAGTTGAAAAATGGGGTCTATGTAATCGATTAGTTCCCTACATTGAAATGTTAAGCCTTGCACCTACAGTAGAAAAGAATATTTATGTTCGTCATGAAGCGGTGAGTTGGCAAGTTCATTCGCACGCCGAGGAAATCCTCGACAGCATTTCAGATTTAAAATTCCGGCCGAGGTGTGTCCCACCTTTCATCCTTACGGAGTCGATAAAAGAAGAGTCACTTGATGGGTGTGGTCGATGTAAATGACGTATTCCTCTCACCCTGATATTACTGGCCCTGTGACAAAATTTGAAATCAATATTTATTTCCGTCATCAGGCGACGAACTGGCAGAATCGTTAGCACCCTTACAAAAGGCTTAGCGTCATTTTGCTCGTCTCGATCTTCTGAGTTCAAATTCAGATAAGGACTAGTTTATATTTCGTCACTTCGAGGTCGATAAAGTAACTACCCGTTAAGTAGTGGGGTGGATATAATCGGCCTACATTCTCCCCGCTCGAAATTACTGGTCCTGTGCCAAAATTCGAAACCAATGTGTATGTTTGTCACACTACCCTTCAGTCTGTTGCTATTGTCAACCACCTAGCAATTATTCCGATGCTATTGTTTATCTTCATGATGCTAATTACCTGGGCTGTTATTGCCTTTTGTCAAGCAGTTGTTTTCCTTGCTGTATTTCGAGTGTGTTGTTTATATTGTTGTTCATGTTGCAGTTGATGTAGCTACTGCTGTTATCCCTCTTACATATTTGCGTTATTATATTTTGTTGTTATTCCATTGCTGCAGGCGCAGTTGCTAATGCATTTGTCCTTGTAAATCTTTATTCTGCGACTAACACATCAATCCATCTTGTAATTGTTTCGGCGGGATCAATATGTCAAATTGCATTTGATATTATTACAGAGTGGTGTGATGTTGTGAGTGTGTTGTAATGTGGTGTAGAATGACGGTAAGTAAGAACGAAAGAACTAGACGCAGTAGAAGTGTTGTAGATGGCCAGAAACGTAAGAAAACCAGGAAAACAGATGAGACGAAACAGCATGGTTCTTCTTCATGTTTCCATTAAACATAGCAGTAATGGTCGCAGTGGAATCGTTGCTGTCGATGTCGTTTACTCGTAGAGGAGTAGAGCTATGTTCAATGCATTTTGGCCTTGAACAAATTGTATTTAGTTTATTCGGATATAAATCATGTACGATTTCCTTGATGGGTGTGTCCTTCTTTTCCAACAGGATGAAGTATGAACCATGGATGATTAGGTTACTATATTTAGCAGTTTCATTGACTTCGTAGAAATCACTTACTCTTTTACTCTTTTACTCTTTTACTTGTTTCAGTCATTTGACTGCGGCCATGCTGGAGCACCGCCTTTAGTCGAGGAGATCGACCCGGG
>NC_043009.1:7140641-7155641 GCF_006345805.1 Octopus sinensis
TGCGCATGCGTGTAGGTCAGTGCGCGTGCGCATACACATATTTATGTCTGCATGAATGTATGTATGCATGAATGTACATATGGGTGTGTGCATGTATGTATGTACACTTGTATGTATGTATGTATCCTGCATATTCATGTGCTTGTGTGTTCGTGCTTGCGTGTTTGAATGTGTGTATTTGTGTGTGTGTGTGTGTGTGTATGTGTGTGGTGTGTATGTGTCTTGCATGTACCTCTGTGTCCTCGTGTGTGCATGTCTGAGTGTCTCTGTTCATGGGTTTGTGACTATGCACTCTGTCTGTTATATATGGATGTCTCTCTCTAAATGTGTCCTTGTGTGAAGTGAAGTGTGTATGTGTGTATATGGTCACGAGCTTTAGTTTTTAGTTGCATATGTGTGTACGTGTGCTTGTCTGTTCATATTACCTATGTACCTACCTGACTGTATGTATATCTGTTCACATTCATATCCATTTACCTACATAATATGCATATACATATACATATATACACACACAAATGCATACATCTACATAGTAGTCCACTAACTTTTCTACCTGTATATATATATATGTATATATATATATATATATATATATATATATATATATATATATATATATACATATATATAAACTGTGGGTATAGTGGTATGACTACCTACAACGTATATTTCCTACCTAGTACTGGGGATTTTGCATTTATAAGGACCTACTTCTCTATTAGTTGGATCCTTCATTTCCTTGAATAAAATGGGGATGTCAAGTTGACCCAGGCCGCCTCCATGTTGGTCCTGGACATGTTGGTAGAGTATGGAGGGCTGTTTTTTGTCGTCATATTGTCTCAATTGTCCATTTAGTCTTTCCGCAATGCTCTTAAATGTTTCCCATGTGTATGTCATGTACTTGTCTTCACAAGCGCCGTCTATGCACCTTATGCCGTAGACTACATTTCTAGTTCTAGAGTTAATGTGAGGGTTAATCTAACATACTCTGCAGTTATGGTGCATATGCTATTCTCAAATGTATACGTCCTACATAGTTGTCATCTGGCTTTTCAGCGACCTTCATATTAAGTTTGGCCTCCTTCAAATCTTTCGTAAATCTACGGGCTAGCTCTCCATGGGATGTGGCTTCTACAAACATGACTCCTTGATATTTGTCAGTCTTGTACTACGTGGGATCCCGCTTTCTACAGTTAATGGAGTGATTGTACAATTCGCCAGAGAAGGGAAGTAATCCACATTACCTTGTTCAGATCGACCAGGGCCCTCTGACAGGACCCTTCGCTTTGTTAAGAGATGTGTGTAGATTAATCCTCGTTGCAATGCCTCTGACATTGCAGAACAAATTGATATTATTACCAGAAAAGCTCTCAGGTATTTCCACAAAATTGACTACTATGGTAAAGCAGCAAGAAGGAAGCTATTTCTTCAATAAGCCAATATGAAGCGGAGAAGAAAGTGGGCCAGTGAGATGATGGAGAGACCACTAGCATTTTGGGACCCTCTCGTATTCTCTTATGAGTTCAGATTTGCTGTATTTTCTGACAGTTGCCGCGTGTGGGTCTGGAGACACTGTGGTCAAGAATTTGATGTGAATTGATTGCAGCCAACAATGAAAATAGTTTTTTCGTACTTTGGGATTTAACTCCCATTTCTAGCGTACTGTATAACTTTTATACACACATATAATATATTTTTGTATGTATGAATATATATTACACTGTCGTGTTTTGTATATTGTTATGTATATATTCAATTTCTTATTCAGACAAATATGCTTTCAACTTATATAAAACCACCTCACATGTTTCAAACGTTAGCTATTAATCTTAACTATTAATTAACAAATAGTTTTAATCTAAGTTCATTAATATTTAATTGACTATGTAGCTATCTGGTTTTTAATTATCACGGCCAATTGCTGTAATTGAAATCAAGTTTATTTACTATTGATCACGAATCGGATACATTATGTTCGTGTTGTTATTGCTGTCTTTGTTTTGTAACTTTGGATTATATATCTCCTTGTGCAGCTGACCTTAGCTCAAATCCGTTCCTGTCGTGACCATGCAGGTTTATTTCCATAGATTGTATAACTAGAAACATAGGAGGAATTACAACCGTGTTTCGTAGTCTGCTACCACAACAGCTCCTTTATAGGATCCAGTTAGCTCAAGACATCATCAGGAGGAAGCACGTCCGGTTTCGGGCCCTACTCCTCTACCGTTTTGACGTGCCCCCCCCTTTTTGGAGATGTCTTCAGCTCTGGTGTTGGGTGCATGTCTTCTTTCTTGTTCTTTCTTCTGTTCCCTGGCCTCGTCGATGTATCGTCAGCGAGTGTCAGCCGGTGACTGACTGACATGTCAATTCTTCACTTTAAATACTTGCCGCTAGGCTCCAGCAGGCAGCCCCAGCAAGTTGTCACGTGACGGCAATGTGTCCTCTGTTGTTTAAAATACAATAGTACAATTTCGGTGAAATTTGGCCGATTAGATGATTTTACATTGTATCGTATTTTGAATAGAGTTCTATAGTAGTTCTAAACAATGGATAAAGGGTGACCGAATCGCTTGCTAATTTTAAGATCCATCTTTCCATGCATACCAGTCAAAATCTTTGGCAATTTTGCGTGACATGTTCTAAAGTTTGTAGATGACCAATAATATCGCTTTCTCTATTTTTGTACACACACACACACACAAACACGCACACACGCACGCACACACATACACACGCACACATACCCGCTCTCTTTTTTCTCACGCGCAAACATGTATATGTGTGTAGATATCTGCGTATATATATGTGTGTGCGTATTTTCAAATGGCACTATTTTGTGCGCACATTGAGTTAAGTTCCACACTAAGCAATATAATGGGGTCTACATTTTGTCGGGGGTACTATGTAGTCTAGGACTTATTCTAACGGGCTCTGTGTTGCCGAACCGCTAAGTTACGGGGATGTAAACACACCAGCATCGGTTGTCAAACGATGTCGGAGGTGGGGGGGAAACATATACACACTAATGCATATATATATATATATTATATATATATATATATATATTATATATATATGCATATATATATATATGCATATATATATATGTGTTCGACCTCGAACACACAAGTGCAAACAAGGGAGACAGAGAAAGGCAGAATGCCACTTATATTTGAACACTATACAAATATTCCTTTAAAAAAACTTTTCTTTTAATTTTTCCAAATTTAATTATTTAATCGTTACAGTTGAAAAGGTCTCAAAATGACCGAAACCGGTACTGAAATGTTCTTTATAAAATTATTTTAGCATTTTCTATTTTGACTTGTTTTTTCATATATATATATATACAACTAATGTAGGATAAAAAATTTTTTCGAAAATCATTTTATCAATGGCCAGCATATCCCAAAATACCTTTAAAGGTTAAATTTTAAAATTTGCTCTTATTTTATAAGTTATATATATATATATATATATATATATATATATACGACGGGCTTCTTTCAGTTTCTGTCTACCAAATCTACTCACAAGGCTTTGGTCGGTCCAAGGTTATAGTAGAAGACACTTGAGCAAGGTGCCACGCAGTGGGACTGAACCCGGAACCATGTGGTTGCTAAGCAAGCTACTTACCACACAGCAACTCCTACATATAATATTAAGTATTTGCAACAAAAACACAACAGGTGACAATTATTCAGTTATTTTTCTTTTATCGGGGTGGAGGGAGGCATTGCTCACAACTCATTTTAAAGCCTCCAAACCTCGTCGTACGAAACTGCTGAAGTGTTCTCCAGTCAAGGAATTGACCCGAATGTTTTTAATACAGTGGTTTTCATTGAGAACATCAAAGGTGCCAATTAGCAATGTTAAACCCGGGGACGTGTAACGTTCAAAATTCAAGTAGTTCATAAAGAAATTTGAACTCGGAATGCATAGAACCTCAGCATATACCACAAGCCATCTGTTCCAATGTTCTTAAGAGACCTTCTAATCCACCACCTAAATGGAATTTGGTCTATTTATCGAGATCCCGAAAGGATGGAGGTTAAAGCTGACCTAACCGAGATTTGAGCTATGAATATAAAGAGGAATCCTTCTTCTGCTCTTACGGTTTTGGTTAATATTTTTAGCCGTAACATTACATATTTAAACAATTGATCATACAGAAAATGCATTCGTTTGCATGAAATAAATATTTAAAAAAAGCCAAATATTAAAACACAAATTGCTTACTGACGCATGTTCTTAAGTGAAAGGAAAATTAATTTAAGAAAAAAATTATCTTTTTTCTGCTGTGCGTAACTTAGACGCAATTCTTTCTATAAAGTTATCTACAATTTTCTATATTTCCTGGTGCCTCAATAGCGGCGACCAATTTTGATAACGTCACTTCAATCATTGACGTCAGCGCTTTTGATATTAGAGAACTAAATGAATATTTATTTTATCACCGCGTCAATCGGAACTGCAGTCAACGCATTCTATTCCTCATCATGTGTTAGTTAATATTCTTTTCTACTGTAGGCGCAAAACCTGAAATTTTAGGGGAAAATTTAAAACATCAACCCCAGTGCGTCACTGGTATTTATTTATTAAGGTGGCGAGCTGGCAGAAACGTTAGCACGCCGGTCAAATGCGTAGTCGTATTTCGTCTGCCGTTACGTTCTGAGTTCAAATTCCGCCAAGGTCGACTTTGCCTTTCATCCTGTCGGGGTCGATTAAATAAGTACCAGTTACGCAATGGGGTCGATATAATCGACTTAATCCGTGTCTGTCCTTGTTTGTCCTCTCAGTGTTTAGCCCCTTGTGGGTAGTAAAGAAATAGGTATTTATTTCATCGACCTCGAAAGGGTGAAAGGAAAAGGCGACATCGCCAGAATTTGACCTCAGAACGTAAAGACGGACGATATTCTTAGAAGTGTTTTACGCGGCATCCTAACAATTCTGTCGGCTTGCCTGTTTTATCCAAGTTAATATTGATTTAAAATTTTGGCACAAGGCCAGCAATTTCGATGGGTGGGGGTAAGTCCATTACATTGATCCCAGTGTTCAACTAGTTCCTTTTTATTGACCTCGAAATGATGCAAAACCTCGGCGAAATTGGAACTGGTGTAGATCTAATCGACTGCACCCTCCCAAAAAATTTTCGGGACTTGTGTCTAAAGTAGAAAAGATTATTATTATTATTATATTATTATTATTATTATTATTATTATTATTATTATTATTGTCGTTGTTGTTATTATTATTATTATTATTATTATTATTATTATTATTATTATTATTATTATTATTGTTGTTGTTGTTGTTGTTGTTGTTGTCGTTGTTGTTTTTGTTGTTATTGTTGTTGTCGTTGTTGTTGTTATTAAAATATTCAACTCATTTTTGTTTCGCGTTTGAAAGCACATTGTATTCAAACTTTACGAAATGAAATTTATTTTAAAGAATATATAAGAACAATTGCCTAAGGAAAGCCAACCTTTGGTACCTGGAGGTAGCTAGATGAAAAAAGAAAAGAGGCTTATTTTACAAACTAAAAATTTACAAACTATATTTTATTATCACGTTATTATAAAACGGCTCCCACACATGATTATGCTACACGACAAAAGACTCCAAACCCAAGAGAAAAGACACAATATGGAAACACAGCTAAATTAATACTTTTTAAACTCTTTTACTCTTTTAATTGTTTCAGTCATTTGACTGCGGCCATGCTGGAGCACCGCCTTTAGTCGAACATATCGACTCTAGGATTTATTCTTTGGAAGCCTAGTACTTTTTTATCGGTCTCTTTTGCCGAACCGCTAAGTTACGGGGACGTAAAAACACCAGCATCGGTTGTCAAGCGATGTTGGGGAACAAACACAGACACACAAACATATACACATATATATATATATATATATATATATATATATAATATATATATATATATACATATATACGACGGGCTTCTTTCAGTTTCCGTCTACCAAATCCACTCACAAGACTTTAGTCGGCCCGAGTCTATAGTAGAAGTAACTTGCCCAAGGTGCCACGCAGTGAGAATTAACCTGGAACCATGTGGTTCGTAAGCAGTCTACTTACCAAACAGCCACTCCTGCGCCTATATACTTAAGATCTTTAGGAATAGTTCCCAATGCACCTATAACTTGCGAACCACATGGTTCCGGGTTCATTCGCACTGCTTGTCAACTTGGGCAGGCGTCTTGTACTATAGCCTCGGGCCGACCATACAGCCACTCCTGCGCCTATATACTTCAAGTAATTTACAAAATGTTTTGTAGACAACAGCGATAGCACAACAATAGCACTTGTGATCAAAATGTTTTATGATTCCAAATACTGATGTCCATTTATAGCAACTGGGCAAAAGAAAACTTTCTTTAAATACAAAAGGACGAAGGGAAGTTTTAAGACTATAGATGTTATCAGAAAAGAAAATTGGACGGGTTTATTTTATAACATTGAAACGGATTTCATTGCCACAGGATATAAATACAGAAATCAAAGAATAAAATTACGTTCCAATGAGTAAGAGAAAACGTAGCCAAAAGATAGCAAGAACTTTTTTCCCCCGAGTCATTGAGGACAACAGATTCTGCAGGGCACTCTGAAAGAATGTATGTCTGTTATAATATGTAAACGCAATGGAATTATTTGCCGAAACTTAAAAATTGAAAACACAACCAAATTACTGGTTTCTGGATAAGATTCATTTTAATTTTAAGGCGATGAGCTGGCAGAAACGTTAGCACGCCGGGCGAAATGCTCAGCGGTATTTCACCTGCCGTTATGTTCTGAGTTCAAATTCCGCCGAGGTCGGCTTTGCCTTTCATCCTTTCGGGGTCGATTAAATAAGTACCAATTGCACACTGGGGTCGATACAATCGACTTAATCCGTTTGTCTGTCCTTGTTCGTCCTCTCTGTGTTTAGCCCCTTGTGGGTAGTAAAGAAATAGGTATTTCGTCTGTCTTTACATTCTGAGTTCAAATTCTGCCGAGGTCGACTTTACCTTTCATCCTCTCGGGGTCGATAAACTAAGTACCAATTGCGTACTGGGGCCGATCTAATCGATCGCCCCACCACTCCACTCCACAAAAATTTCGGGCCTTGTTCCTAGAGTAGAAAAGATTTATTTTAATTTTTATACCTTTCATTTACAACTGCCCATTAATTTTTTGCTCACTTTACCTAGGGCAACAACAATTAGTGTAACAGGACTTATTCTTTGTAAGCCTAGTACTTATTCTATCGGTGTCTTTTGCCGAACCGCTAAGTTACAGGGACGTAAACACACCAGCGTCGGTTGTCAAGCGATGTTGGGAGGACAAACACAGACACACAAACACACACATAATATATATATATTTATATATATACATATATACGACGGACTTCTTTCAGTTTCCGTCTACCAATCCACTCACAAGACTTTAGTCGGCCCGAGTCTATAGTAGAAGTAACTTGCCCAAGGTGCCACGCAGTGAGAATTAACCTGGAACCATGTGGTTCGTAAGCAGTCTACTTACCAAACAGCCACTCCTGCGCCTATATACTTAAGATCTTTAGGAATAGTTCCCAATGCACCTATAACTTGCGAACCACATGGTTCCGGGTTCATTCGCACTGCTTGTCAACTTGGGCAGGCGTCTTGTACTATAGCCTCGGGCCGACCATACAGCCACTCCTGCGCCTATATACTTCAAGTAATTTACAAAATGTTTTGTAGACAACAGCGATAGCACAACAATAGCACTTGTGATTCAAAATGTTTTATGATTCCAAATACTGATGTCCATTTATAGCAACTGGGCAAAAGAAAACTTTCTTTAAATACAAAAGGACGAAGGGAAGTTTTAAGACTATAGATGTTATCAGAAAAGAAAATTGGACGGGTTTATTTTATAACATTGAAACGGATTTCATTGCCACAGGATATAAATACAGAAATCAAAGAATAAAATTACGTTCCAATGAGTAAGAGAAAACGTAGCCAAAAGATAGCAAGAACTTTTTTCCCCCGAGTCATTGAGGACAACAGATTCTGCAGGGCACTCTGAAAGAATGTATGTCTGTTATAATATGTAAACGCAATGGAATTATTTGCCGAAACTTAAAAATTGAAAACACAACCAAATTACTGGTTTCTGGATAGATTCATTTTAATTTTAAGGCGATGAGCTGGCAGAAACGTTAGCACGCCGGGCGAAATGCTCAGCGGTATTTCACCTGCCGTTATGTTCTGAGTTCAAATTCCGCCGAGGTCGGCTTTGCCTTTCATCCTTTCGGGGTCGATTAAATAAGTACCAATTGCACACTGGGGTCGATACAATCGACTTAATCCGTTTGTCTGTCCTTGTTCGTCCTCTCTGTGTTTAGCCCCTTGTGGGTAGTAAAGAAATAGGTATTTCGTCTGTCTTTACATTCTGAGTTCAAATTCTGCCGAGGTCGACTTTACCTTTCATCCTCTCGGGGTCGATAAACTAAGTACCAATTGCGTACTGGGGCCGATCTAATCGATCGCCCCACCACTCCACTCCACAAAAATTTCGGGCCTTGTTCCTAGAGTAGAAAAGATTTATTTTAATTTTTATACCTTTCATTTACAACTGCCCATTAATTTTTTGCTCACTTTACCTAGGGCAACAACAATTAGTGTAACAGGACTTATTCTTTGTAAGCCTAGTACTTATTCTATCGGTGTCTTTTGCCGAACCGCTAAGTTACAGGGACGTAAACACACCAGCGTCGGTTGTCAAGCGATGTTGGGAGGACAAACACAGACACACAAACACACACATAATATATATATATTTATATATATACATATATACGACGGACTTCTTTCAGTTTCCGTCTACCAAATCTACTCACAAGGCATTGATCGGCCCGGGGCTATAGTAAAAGACACTTAACCATAATTGTTATTGTGGTCCCTTTTACTTATAATTTTAGCACTAAAACTACAACTAGTACTATAGCATTCACCATTATTATTATCACTATTATTATTGATATTATTTATTTTTACTACTACTACTACTACTACTACTACTACTACTACTACTACTACTACTACTACTACCACCACTACTACTGTTATTGATTTGAATTTGTTTTATCCATTCCCTAATTACACCGTTCCCATCCCACGATGCTACCCACTCCACAACAAACACCACTCCCCAACGCTCCCTCACGTCTAACTAAACGTTCCTGGCGGAAACCCTACCAAAGCCGATATTACGCAATAAAATTTGAAAAACACGATTCTATCTCGTCCAAAAGAAGCCATTGCAAAGACAATATCCATGCGAACACTTTGCAAACTGATTGGATTGCCACAAAAAGAACGTGTCCAATCATATGCTTTCCCAGTGTGATGGAAACAAATGAATTTTCAAGAAGAAAATTTCATTTTTCAGTTTGAAAATAATTGTGTTTATTGATATTAGATTGCGACAATAAGGATGCAGTTGTAATTACTTCTACGTGCACAACTGCTGTTAATTTCTTCCTCTGACTCTTTTAAAGACACAAGAAAACGTTGCATTAATTACTTACTCTTCTAAGTTTGCTTTGTGCATTGATTTTCATGATACTTGTTTAAATTTGTAAGCCTTCAGGTCTTCTGCAAGAAGGGACTAGAAATTATCATATAAAGGTGTATAAAACCCACACGCTTGCACGCATGCCTGTGCCTTCCTCTGCTCCCTCTTACCTCGTTGCCTTCTCTTCTCCTCATTACCACACACACATCCACCCCTCTTTCTCTCCCTCTCTCTTACTCTCTTCCTTACTACTTCTCTATCTCATTCTCCCTTCTCGTCTTTTCTCACTTTTGATCTATCTATTTATCTATCTGTCTATTTACATAGATATATGTATATCTATATAAATATATATATGTGTGTGTGTATGTGTGTGTTTATGTGTATGTCTATATACAAACAAATCTGGTGTATACATACTATTTCAACGTAGAGTCACACTGACGCGCAAATATATATAAACACACACACACACACATATATATATGAATACGCACGCCCATATTTACATACACACACATACGCTCAAACATACACACACAAACACATACGCGCAAAACACATACATGTGAAGGAGTATGCCTAGCAACGAGATTCGCACAAAAGCTTTTTAACATATTCGGGATTTGGTAATAAGAAAGTACATTTGGGAGCTTGGGTTCTGGCATCAACAGCTTCGTATAAGAGAATATGTATACTGTACAAGCGAAGAGTTCGATTTTGCCAGTTAGTACTACTAATCAACACGGATATGTCTTAGTCTATAGAGACATACAAAAAAATCTCTACAAAAAATCCTCTTGTAAACACAGTTATATATCGTGCTTACCGATGTAAACATTGGTAGAATCACACCTTTAGTTCATATAAGTAATATCTACCATTATATATAATTTAAACATTGATTTTTTTTCTTACATTTCACTTCCACTATATATATCTTCTTCCAAGACTTTAGGGTTTTATTTAATTTACATATCTTTCTATACTTCTCATTTATTTGGTTACTGATTTTTTCTTTCTTTTACCCCTCCTCTTTCTATTGGCTACCTTTGACGTTATATCCGCTAAGGTTTTATTTTAAAAACTTAATAGCGTTCAGTTCATCACTATACATATCTATCATATTCTGCTAAAATGACTTATTGACGAGTCTTATTTTTTCTTTTCCCTGAAGAGAAGATTATATTGTTTTACACCATCTTATTCCTTTGGAATAATGGCAATGATATCTTCGAAACATGTGTCGAAATTAAAAGAACTTGAATAACACCTGCGTTTAACTCCATATATATATATATATATATATATATATATATATACACATACATACATATATATACACATATATATATACACACACACACACATCTTGCGATGGGTAAATTGTCGCCATTTTATATTTGTTTTCGTTGCGCATGCGCATTGTTTGCTTTTGGTTTTGTCGACTACACAGTATAGTAGGCACAGTTGGGCATCGTCTGTGGGAAAAACAGCAGCATGACTCAATTCACTGTGCCAGAAATTTCGAAACGACATCCTATGCTAGTTGGCATTCGCGTCAGAAGCTCCAATAAAAACATTTCAGAGTGTTTGAGTGTCAATTTGTGGACGGTGCATTCTGAGCACATGTACCGAGTGTGATAAAAACCGAACATTCAGTCAACATTATCGTGTTTAGTGTGATCACTAGTGATGGCGATGTTATGACTACATTCATTTCCCCATACGGCCTCTCACTCAACATGGAGGCGTATATATCCAGTGGCTGGAGGAGGTAGTGCTGCCTGGGGTCATTAGGGTGGCTGCTGGAAAACTCTATATCTGGCAATAGGACTCTACCCCATGCCACACAAGTTGGAGAACCAAGTCATGACTGTCAGACAATTTTTGTGACTACACCACCCCTAACAGCTAGCCACCTCACTCCTTAGACTGCAACCCCCTTGATTATTACGTGTGGAGCGCACTTGAGCGAGAGACTAACAAAGCTCTTTGTAGCACCAGAGATGAACTGAATGCAAGGAGTATGGCAGCATTCACCATCTTAAACAAGGAGACCGTCCAGAAGAGTTGCAGGAGATTCCGAAGTGGTCTGTAGCAAATGTTGATTTTATCGAATGAATTTACTATTTAGTATTTCAAGATATTTTAATGTAATTTTGGTAAATAACTCTGTTAAAATGAGATGTCAGTGTTATTTTCATTTTTGTGTAATTTAGACGATACTTTATTCACCGCATCCTGTATATATATATATATATATATATATATATATATATATATTATATATATATATATATATATATATATATTATATATATATTAAGGTATGTAGAATATATATATATATATATATATTATATATATACATACTTTTGTTTCTCTACATAGATTTGTATGTATATCAATCCACACACTATACACACTCACACACACACACGCGCTCACACAAAGTCACATCCGTATACACACACACATGTGCTCACATACATATACATATGCATGTACATCACGGAGGCGCTTTTTAACACTGAGGTTGCAAAACAAAACAGAAACATGGTGACTGGTGGTCCACTGACGTCATTTTCAATCCAGTTTTCACGCACAATGCTGTTTGGAATATTTTGTCTCCGAGCAAAATCACGCAGCAAATACCTTCCAAACTCTACACCGCATAATATTAATAAAATACATTGTACAACTTTATTTTGATTTTATGACATTCGGTACTTCGTGCACTCTCGGTATATATGTGTGTGTGGGTGAAGTGTGTTTGTGTAAATGACACAAAAAATAAAACATTGACACGGACAAAAAATATTTCTAAATACAAATTTGAACGCAAGTCACGTGTTTAAATACAAGAAATATAAAATATACAAGGATTTAATATTCACAACAATTATACAAGGTAATATTTATATTTGGTACAGTTGTCTATAAAAAAATGATGAAAGCTCTAGTTTTGATTTTAGGAAATTTTTACATTTCTTCACTATTCTTTATTAAAAGACGCAGTTTACAGCGATTAATATTCGAATGTTTAAATGGTGGTTGTATTTCCTGCTTGATTCGTTGTTGCTCTGTGTCTGAGTTTTGGAAATTTTAGCAATTTTGAAGAATCATTCTTGTATGTATTGCAGTGTATCCACTCGACAGAGTTTTTCTGCTTTTCTAATAATTGATTCGCTCTTCATATATTGCCAATCTTAACAATCCGTCATGTCGGCTGTAATTTGCCAGACATCCACATCATGTAATTATATAGATTAAAGTTTGAGAGTTGGAAACAAAACGCTTTTATTTTTGAGATTTTCTATCCATAAACTTGAATGTAGATTTTTCAGGCAAGTATAAACATGTAGCAATGTTATGTTTTCTGCATTTTATAATAATGAAGCTAGAAATAAGTTTATAAACTATTTCTCTAGCAATCCTATTTCTAAACGGATTGAGTCGTCCAATGGATTTTTTTTTAATGGAAAAATGATTTCCAACACGTTTCCGGTTCTCAGGTCATTTTAATGTGGGTAAAGGTTTTTAGGGACTTTTTCGGCATTTTTAGGACTAATGCGGAATGCCTTGCAAACAACTTACACATGCAAGTGCTACCAGTCGAGAACTCCGCATACCGGAAGCCAGCAAGTGTATGGGGTCATCGGGAGAGAATGCGCGCCCTTTCAAGGCCTACCTCTCGACGGTATCAATGCGCACGCCCCCCTTACTAATATGAAACCCCGCTTGCTAGATCAACGGGTTATTAAATAAAGTTCAATATTTCTCTAGCCATCGCTCATCGTCTATTTTTAACCAAATCCAGTGGCTAGCCTTTTCCACTGTAATTTGGATATCGGTCATGGTGGTATTTACCATACGATGAGTTAGGCCTACCGATACATGTATTGTATATTAAGCTTGTTAATTTTCCGAGTTTCTCCACTGTAGAGCCTGTCATTTTATAAAGAGCTCGACATGCCTTGCTTTGAAACTCATTATATTAATGCCGAATATATATGACAAAATATTTCCCGGATTTTATTTTGTTCCACTTTGGTCTTGAATGTTTGTGATTTGAAAATCGTCCAATACGTCATCGTGATTGGTAGGATCCGATACGATTGTATAAAATATATTTCGCTATATTGAATCGAATGTTCTTTCTTGTATACCTAGGGATATTCTATTCTATTCTATTCTTTTAATTGTTTAAATCACTTGATTCGGGCCTTCTGGGGTTTTATTGAAGAAATCGACCCCAGGAATTATTCTTTTCAAATTTTTAAGCCTCGTACTTATTTTACCGGTCTCTTCTACCGAAACGCTAATTTACGGGGACGCATGCGCATCATCACCGGTTGTCAAGTGATGGTGGTGGGGAACACCAACACAAAGATTCACACATAAATGCACATGTGTGTGTGTGGAGGTACATGGCCTAGAGGTTAGAGCAACGGACTCGCGGTCGAGGGATCGCGCTTTCGAATTTCAGACCGGGCGATTTGTGTGTTTATAAGCAAAACAACTAAGCTCCACGCAGTTCCGGCAGAAGGTAATGGCGAAATTTCTGCTGACTCTTTCGTCACAACTTTCTCTCAATCTTTCCTCCTGCATCTTGCAGTTCACCTGAAACCTATACGCCAAGAACCCGGGAAACCGGCCCTTATGAGCCAGGCATGGCTCGAGAAGGAACAAACAGACAACATGTGTGTGTGTGTGTGTGGTGTGTGTGTGTGTGTGTGTGTGTGTGCGCGTGTGTGTGACGGATTTCTTTCAGTTTCCGTCTACTACATCCACTCACAAGTTTTTGGTCGGCCTGAGGATATTGTAGAAAACACTTTCCCATGGTAACAAGCGGTGGGTCTGAAACAAGAGCCATATGGTTAGGAAGCAAGATTCTTACCACTCAGCCACGCTTCGTATGATTATTGTAAATGTCGGTTTCAACCATCCAACCGTATTGCAGCGTAAAAATATAGAGAAATTGCTATTATTTCTGCGTGGGTTGCATCATAAATTTAATGATGCTATGATTTATGTAGTTAATCACATTATTGAATATCATAATTGAATATCGATAACACAGTAAAGAATTCTAGTTTAAAAAATCTGGGAGGGTTGTTGAATATTGAACTCGTTGCTTGCAAAATTATACAAGGATAGATTAAAAAACACATGAAATAAATTCGCGTTTTTCAAATGTGTTAAAAGATAGAAAAAAAGAAGAAGTTCTGTTGCTTCAACTTCAAGCACACCGGATATCTCACTCAATTTATGAGAAATCTAATAGGAAATGATCGACTCTAGACCGGATTGTAATCCTGAAAACATTCGAGATCTAGATATTTAAACCATAAAGCGCTGGGGTTTGCACTTACATAGCATTAAACCTCTGAGCACATCTTATGAAAATGAGACTACCATGCACACATA
>NC_043009.1:7163141-7185641 GCF_006345805.1 Octopus sinensis
GTGGTTGGTAAGTAAGCTACTTACCACACAGCCATACCTGCGCTTATGGATATAAATTTGATATCAACGAAAGAGAGATTCAGTGAGGACAACGCCATTTAATAATTACTTTGCAGGGGTGTTGGACTTATTCTCATAAGATTGCGGTTTCGATTTCGGAACCCAGCGATGCATTGTTTTCTTCAGGAAAACACTTCACTTTATGCTGCTCCAGTCCACTCAGTTGCCCATGATAAGTATTACTGCGATGGACTAGCGTTGCATCTAGAGGTGAATATATATATATATATATATATATATATATACTCTTTTACTCTTTTACTTGTTTCAGTAATTTGACTGCGGCCATGCTGGAGCACCGCCTTTTAGCCGAGCAAATCGACCCCGGGACTTATTCTATCGGTCTCTTTTGCCGAACCGCTAGGTGACGGGGACGTAAACACACCAGCATCGGTTGTCAAGCAATGCTAGGGGGACAAACACAGACACACAAGAACATACACACACACACACATATATATATATATATATATTATATATATATATATATATTATATATATATATATATATATAATATATATATATATATATATATACACACATATATACGACAGGCTTCTTTCAGTTTCCGTCTACCAAATCCACTCACAAGGCATTGGTCGGCCCGGGGCTATAGCAGAAGACACTTGCCCAAGATGCTACGCAGTGGGACTGAACCTGGAACCATGTGGTTGGTTAGCAAGCAACTTACCACACAGCCACTCCTGCGCCTGTATGTTCGTACAGGGTGATTCAAAAGTCGCCATACATAGGAACAGTTTATGCTTTTATACGAAACTGTTTATATGGACAGTACTTTTTATTTAACAGGCTCTATATGGTTACCATTGTTTTGAATAAACATTGCAACGCGTTTACCCAACTCATTGTGGACTCGTAATAGCACATCTGGTGTTATGTGTGCAAAGGAGTTGGTGATGCGTTCCTTCAAATTATTTATGCCTTGTATCTTTCCGCGATACACCATGCCTTTCAAATGCCCCTATAGATAGAAATCCAGAGGGATCAGATGAGGGTATCTAGAGGATCTTATAAACTGTCTTATAGGAAAATAAATTTTCCCCATGTATGTAGACTTTTGAATCACCCTGTATGTATATAGATAGTTAGATAGATAGATAGATAGATAGATAGATAGATAGATAGATAGATAGATAGAGAGAGAGAGAGATAGAGAGATAGAGAAATAGATAGATAGATGATAGATAGATAGATGATAGATAGATAGATGATAGATGATAGATAGATAGATAGATAGATACATATATAGATAGATAGATAGATAGATAGATAGATAGATAGATAGATAGATAGATATAGATAGATAGATAGATAGATAGATAGATAGATAGATAGATAGATAGATAGATAGATAGATAGATACAGAAACTAAGAACTGAGAAGCCGACCATATGAGCATACGAGCAAAACGCCCCCCACCCCCGTCCAATGGATGGTGCTGAGTTGTCAAACATTTAAACCAAATTTTCTCAAAACAACTTCTCCGACCGTCCCATAGGCCTCCCCTTTGAAAAACACTGATTTAAACTAAATTTGAGACACCAGAAAAAGAAATAAAGATAGACTTTTTTTCTATTCCAAAGAAAAAGGATTTTATTCACACAAATATGCAACCGAAGTGCTTAAAGTACCAGTAATGATAAGGCTGTTGACTGGGAGAACACAAATATGGTTTAAACAGTAAGATTGGCAGTAAAGAAACGTGCCTTTAAGCAGTACAAAAACAACAAAAAATGGAAGGTGGTGCAGTTATGTACAGATTGACGGAAGAAAACAGGACAAAAACGGCTTTATTGATCGCATTCTCACCTGGAATCGATTTTTGCAATTTTTACAAGACTTATACTCGCCCTGATACCGTCGGTATCTACATATAAAATTTGAGCGCAATGTGATGGAGGATGCCCGAGATCCTAGAAGACACACACACAGACAGACAAAACGGATTTTATATAATAGATATGACTCGGAAAGAAGGCGGCGAGCTGGCAGAAACGTTAGCCCGCCGGGCGAAATGCTTAGCGGTATTTCGTTCTGAGTTCAAATTCCGCCGAGGTCGACTTTGCCTTTCATCCTTTCGGGGTCGATTAAATAAGTACCAGTTATGCACTTGGGTCGATGTAATCGACTTACTACCTATGTTTGTCCTTGTTTGTCCCTTCTATGTTTAGCCCCTTGTGGGTAATCAAGAAATAGGTATTTCGTCTGCCGCTACGTTTCAATTCCGCCGAGGTCGACTTTACCTTTCATCCTTTCGGGGTCGATTAAATAAGTACCTATTTCTTTACTACCCACAAGGGGCTAAACACACAGAGGACAAACAAGGACAGACAAACGGATTAAGTCGATTATATCGACCCCAGTGCGTAACTGGTACTTATTTAATCGACACCAACAGGATGAAAGGCAAAGTCGACCTCGGTGGAATTCGAACTCAGAACGTAGCGGCAGACGAAATACCACTAAGCATTTCGCCCTGCGTGCTAACGTTTCTGCCAGCTCACCACCTTCGATTAAATAAGTACCAGTTGCGCACTAGCGTCGATATAATCTACTTAATCCGTTTGTATGTCCGTGTTTGTCCCCCCTGTGTTTAGCCCCTTGTGGGTAGTAAAGAAATGGGTATGACTCGGGGAGAGCTTTGTCCTTTATTCATTACAACTCTCAAAGCTATACTTAGATGTATATCAGAGTGAGTCAGCTGCAATGCGATACTTACAGGTGACGCAATAGTATAAGTGTGGTAGGTATTTATATAAAAAATGGTGGTACTTAGTCATTATTTCTTCATTTCTTACGGCGACAGCTTTGATAGTGGCTTTGATATTGAACTCTCCCTCCGTTATATAGCTTTGAAATTAATTGCGGTTTTTATTTTATAGCTTAAAATATCGAAATATTCATAAAAACTATAATATTGATTTATGAAATATATTTCTACACATAACAAATAAATAGAATTTATATGTATATGTATGTGTGTCTTTGTGTATGTGTGGGTGTGTGTGTGTGTGCGAGCGCATGTATGTGTGCATATGTATGTTTTTGTGCATGTATATATATTTTTTGTTGTTTTTTTAGAATTTACTAATCAAATTTCTCACCAATACAGAAAAAACTGTTTCTAATCTAGGAACAAATTTCTCTCATTGGAATTTAGACAGAAATCACCTACGATGTGGCGCCTTATGTATAAATGTGTATAAATGCATGTCTGTATATGTGTGTGTGTGTGTGTATGTATGTCAGGTGTATGTGTATGAATGTACGTACATATATGAATATCTGAATGTAAATGTATATATATGTATGTATATAAACGGCAAAATATCTGAGTGTGTGTGTGTGGGTGTGTGTGTGTTCTTTATACAAATCCACAATTTTTCAGTTGGAGGGTTCGCACTTTCTATGGTCATTCAAAACCGTCCAAGGGTGGTCGTGCACATCTTTACATTTCCCCAGTCACCCCGCAAAGCCATTAAAAAAATCAATAGAAGTGACCTTTTGTGAATTTTCTATCCAAAACCCAATCAAAATGCCCGAAACTTGATACGCCAATTGAATGCCAGCTAGCTGTATGTGGCTGGTCAGAGATTTGGACAGTACTCGCGTGTATGTGCGTATGCACGCACGCAGCTGTATATACATGCACTAGCACTATGACAATATATTATATTATATTATATTATGTTATACTATATTATGTTATATTATATTATATTACATTATATGTATTATATACGTCTGGTACAAGTTAGAATTGGGTAAGTGTGAAGAGGAAGAGCATTGATTAACTGCGATGACTGCAAAGGTCCATTCTTTGAATATAATAACCTTTCTACTGTAGGTACAGGGTCTGAAATTTTGAGGAGGGGGTATGTCGATTACACAAACCCCGGTACTTGGCTGGTACTTAATTTATTGACACTGAAAGGATGAACGGCTAAGTCGAACTCGGCGGTATTTGAACTCAGATAGTAGCGATTGGCGAAATACCGCTAAGCATTTCGTCCAGAGGGCTAACGATTCTGTCAGTTCGCCGCCTCGATAACAGCTCGCTGATTTATTCTTGGAATATAATTACGAGTGCTTATTCGACATGAGAAAATTTGAGAACGGAGCAAAGAAAACGATTTAACCGAAGAGTATCGAATGCATAAGTTCCACTAGACCGAATATGTGGCAAGGTTCACAGACAACATGTGGACCCGTGCAGTTGCTGAGTGGTTTCCAAATAATCGGGAACAGCCACTAATCATGGATACCCCTCCACCCGCTAAGTTGATTACACATCAGCTATCTCTCCTTCCCCTCATCCGTCTTCCAACTGCAACTGCCCTTCCCTATTTTTCACCCCTCCATCATCCGCCTTCGTCGGACAATCCTACAGGCTTTTCGTCCCTTTCTATTCGATCCTACCGTCCTCCATTTTCCCAAACCCGCTTCCCCCTCCTTCAAATGCGCCCGTATCCAATGCAACATGCTGGTCCGTAGCTCCCTTCCGTCCCCCACATAAAATACATATCTACTGCACACACATACACTCACACACATTTCCATATTCTAGCATGTACGACAGACTTCTCACCCACACAGATACACACACCTATACGCCGGCACACTCGTAAACATATATAACACACATACACACATACACACATAAGCACACACGTACGCATGCACTTACACTCATTCACACACACACACATCACTTGTGGAGGCACATGACCTAGATGTCAGTGCAGCGGATTCGCGGTCGAGGGATCGCGGTTTCGAATCTCAGACCGGGCGATGTGTGTGTTTATAAGCGAAACACTTAAGCTCTACACGGCTCCGGCAGAAGGTAATGGCGAACTTGTGCTGATACTTTCGCCACTACTTTCTCTCACTCTTTCCTCCTGCATTTAGCAGCTCACCTGCGAGGGACCGGCGTCCCATCCAGGTGGGGAACCTATACGCCAAGAAACCGGGAAACCGGCCCTTATGAGCCAGGCATGGCTCGAGAAGAAGCAAACAACACACATAAACTTACACAAGCACAAACGCACACGCACACACACAAACACATATATACTACCATGTCACGTAGCACTCAATAATATAGAAACACGCAAATCGCACCCTGCAGCCGCATACACATACCGGAAAACATATATTCACATATACACTACACACATACAGTGGAGGCGCAATGGCCCAGTGGTTAGGGCAGCGGACTCGCGATCGTAGGATCGCGGTTTCGATTCCCAGGCCGGGCGTTGTGAGTGTTTATTGAGGGAAATCACCTAAAGCTCCACGAGGCTCCGGCAGGGATGATGGTGATCCTTGTTTTACTCTTTCACCACAACTTTCTCTCACTCTTACTTCCTGTTTCTGTTGTACCTGTATTTCAAAGGGCCGGCCTTGTCACTCTCTGTGTCACGCTTACACGTTAATTTCACGAGCAGGCTGTTCTGTTGATCGGATCAACCGGAACCCTCGTCGTCGTAACCGACGGAGTGCTTCCATCCACACACATAAAAGCATGTCATTTACATACTCTAACTCACATACACACACACTCACGCTTAATGGCTACTTTTACACGGAGTGGTTAGCGCGTCGGGCTCACAGTAATAGGGTAATGGTTTCGATACCTGAACTGAGCTGTATGATTTGTTCTTCAGCAAGACTCTTTATCTCACGTTGCTCCATTTCATTTAGATGTACAAATGAGTTGTGACATCACAGGTGCCTTTGCCTTTCCCTTGGGAGGCTGGTATGCATGGCCGACTGCTGGTCTTCCATAAATAACATTACCGGGCCATGTGCCTTGGACGGGAACTTTCTTCATGCAATCCTGCGGCCATAAATGACAGAAGGGGGTGTTCCCCCTTTACCTTCTACAACCACATTATGTACATCTCTCTACCTTCCAGTCAGCAATATTTCGACCAAATAACGACAAACATGCTCTACTCAGATTATTTTCTTCTACCTCTTTTTCCTCCCCTCGAAAGTCTTTCCGATGGATTTGATGTTCGGAAAGTCAATTTCAATATTTATTTTGCCATTTAAACCTTTCACTGAGCGGAAACTGAAAGACACCTTTTTTCTCTCCTTGTTTCTTTTCTGTGTAGCTTTCTGTCGAAGAGCGTAGGCTCGAAACGTAAAAGACTTTTTCTATTTCTATTCCTGAGCGCCATACTAATACATTTGTTTGTTTGTACTCCACCTGCCTTCGTCTTTTGTTTATTTTCGCAAACCTTCCCGTTATATATATATATATGTACAGAAGAATAAAAGAATATATATATATATATATGCATGTATGCATATATATATAAATATATACATACATATATATGTATATATATATATGTCTATTAACATGGATTATTATAAAACATGATATTAAAAAGCAACTTTTTTTCACTATTTAAGAATTCTTGTTATTGACCTGTTATATTTATATCCAATGAACAGATACGAATGAGAAAGCATCCGCGAGGTCGTCTGACAGTCTAGATATAACAGAATGATCTCTCTAACATCGCAGCCTACTTTATAAGAACAAAAACATTAGATAATGTTTCTGAAAATGAACTGAGGAAAAAGAAAAAAAATGAAGGTGAAATTATCGGTGTAATGGCATCTAATCATAGTTTTGCTTGAGTAGAGACGACTATGGACAAAATATGATATTATTACGTTTTTAATGTGCATTTACATAAAACTCAAATAATATTCCGCTATCCTTTCTCTGATGTAGATGGAATAGAAAAGGCATAGATTTACATACATATATATCTAGTGTCGAACTTATTTTAAAAGTGCATCGTACTGCCGCTCTATAAAGCCAATGTTAAAGTCTACATAATGTGACAGATCAAAAGAGCAAATAAATAGCTGTTTCTTTTTAAATATTTATATAGATTTATATATACGTATGTATGTATGTATATATGTATGTATGTATGTATGTATGTATGTATGTATATATGTATGTATGTATGTATGTATGTATATATGTATGTATGTATGTATGTATGTATGTATGTATGTATGTATTTCTCATTCTCATTTACTTGTTTCAGTCACTTGACTGTGGCCATGCTATAGCACCGCCTATAGTCGAAGAAATCGAACCCAGGACTTATTCTTTGTAAGCCTAGTACTTGTTCTATCGGTCTCTTTTGCTGAACCGCTAAGTTTCGGGGATGTAAACACACTAGCATCGGTTGTCAAGCGATGTTGGGGGGAGGGACAAACACAGACACACAAACATACACATATATACGACGGGCTTCTTTCAGTTTCCGTCTACCAAATCGACTCACTATAACAGAAGACACTTGCCCAAGATGTTACGCAGTGGGACTGAACCCGGAACCATGTGGTTCGTAAGAAAGCTACTTACCACACAGCCACTCCTACGCTTAAGAGAATTTGGTTGTGTATTTGGTTGTGCAATGTACTGTCATAGATAGTTATACCACAGAAAAAATACCACAGAAAATATATTTCGATGAACTCTGTTGGTTTAAGGATTGAGCGTAGATGTAGAAATGTGTACGAAATGCTTCGACGTTTCCGATATTTGTGCTTCTTCAGAGTAGAAAGGAGAATCGTAGGGTCAATGATGGAAAGTGAAATTGTGAGTAGTCTTTTATTCTTTTACTTCTTTCGGTCATTTGACTGTGGCCATGCTTGAGCAAGAACATTTTATAATTGCTAAAAAATAATTCTAATTGAGATATGGTGACCACTTAAACAAAAAATGGGTTGACGTGACGTTGTAAAAGAGGCGACAAGAAGGGAAGCTGGATGGATGATTGGTTACATGAATCGGAATGTTTTTGAACCTGGCAACTGAGACGCCATCGGTAACGATGTCGACTGTTCCGGTTGATCTCATCAGCGGATGAGCCTGCACGTGAAATTAATATGCAGGTGGCTGACAACCGCAATGATACGCATACTCTTAACGGTGATCACGGAGAGCATCAGCATTACATAGAATGTCACAAGGCAGGCTCTTTGAAATACATGCATACTACTTAATTTTGCCAGCTGAGCATAAGGACAAAAGGTACCTTTGAGCATACGGACAATTCTCCAGTTTATCCCCAACATGTCTTTATATTTTTATATTCTACTATATTTTTTTATATTTTTAAATTTATATTTATACAGATATATAATTCCTTTTATATCACTTAAAATCCTTTAAAATGTTTTAGCCCGAAGGCCGCGGCCGTTGTTTACATATTTTTATTTTATTTATATTTAAATTTTTTATATTTTATATATCTACATGTATCCGTATTTGACTACATCACAAACGCTTTCCATACATACATACATACATACATACATACATACATACATACATACATACATACATGTATTTGTATCATAAATCCCAGTCTGGGTGGTTTGTGTGTGTTTATTAAGCGAAAACGCCTAAGGTTCCACGTGGATCCGACATGGGGGGTTGTGGTGAACCCTGCTTTACTCTTTTGCCACATCTTTCACACTTTCTTCTCACACTTTCTTCCTGCTTCTGTTGTACCTGTATTTCAGCCTGTTCACAATCTATGTCACGCTGAATCTCCCCGAGAACTACATTAAGGGTACACGTGTTTGTAGAGTGTTCAGCCACTTGCACGCTAATGTCACGAGCAGGCTGTTCCGTTGAAGAGATCAACTGGAACCCTCGTCGTCGTAGCCGACGGAGTGCCACAGCTGCATCATAAAGTTAAATTAACACAGGGACTAATGTAACCAATAACCGAAGACTAGATTCAATATACTTAAATTGGAATACAAAGCTGATTGTTTTTTTTTTCCATAGGAGTTCGATGATTATACGAAACTTACTATGCTGTAAACACAGAGATTAGCAAATTTCCAGCAAAATTTCAAAACGTATGTAGAAAGAATTTTATTGAATGGTAGAAGGCACATAAAAATTAGAATTCAGATATGTTTTCTCTTTCCGAACTCAACAATGCTACGTGAAAGCAATAGGTTCTTGTTAATTCATTCTGGAGTTTCATTATTAAAAATTGGTGTCCTTCCGGAATATTTAGTAATTCCTTTAAAATTACCTTGTTCGCTCTGCCCCAGTTTTATATACCCAAACTTTCCTACAGTTTTTAAAGATAAGCACTCTGTGATGTTACCATTGACAGGGTGCGAACTATCAACGTTTCGATTGGTAAGCTTACAAACTTTTGATGAATATACATGTGATTCACTTTAAATTTGCACGGAGAAAAAAATTCAAAAATAAGGGAAGTTAGTGAGAGAAGATAAATGAGAGACTGTGCAGGGTAGTTATAATTACGTTAATATTATTAACTTCGTTCATGGTAGATGGGGATTTAGTATTGCATTTGAAGTGATGGTTGGGAAGCTTTTCTCATTTTTTTGTTTGTTTTTGTTTTAGCTGATGCTGTTGTTGATGCTGATGCTGATGGTGTTGATGATGTTATCGTTGTATTCCATGAGACATTCTGACTTTCTGTTTGTGCTACTGCTATTTCATTATTTCATATATCAATGTTATCACCTGATGCTATGTCATATGTGTGTGTGTGCAGATGCATATATATATATATATATGTATATATATATATATATATATATATATATATATATACATATATACACATATCTATATACACACACATGTATCCATATATATACATATATACCACACACATATATATATATATATATATACATATATATATACATATATATACACACACACACATACACATATATATATATACATATAGTTATATACATATATATGTGTGTGTGTGTGTGTCTGTGTATTAGATTATTAAAGATTTTTATAATTAATCATCAGAAAAATTTGTTTTAATTAACTATTCTTTGATATGTTCTAGGAAAATAACCCAAACGTTTACATATTTATATTTATTTATTTGTATGCTTATTTAAACATTTATTTGTTTCGTAATTGTTTCGTTATTTTATTTACTTTTTATTTTTATATATTTTTTTTCTGTTTGTTTTGTCAAGTTTATTTCAGAAGATCTGATTTCAACAAATTTGTAAACAGAATTTTCACTATTTTTAAAGTCTTCACACAAAACAAATAAGTGAATAAGACCGAGCAGTTTTGTCTGATTCCATTCCATTTTATTCCGTACCATCTCTCGTAGAGTTAATTAGAGTCCTTTAGGATTTCTCAGAAACCTTTCAAATCCTATGCCAATATCTTTGAAACAATGATGTCATTAAATAGCTAATTAACTTCAACGTGTTCTTCTTTCCAATTCTATCTAGATTATATTCATTTTTCCTTTCATTACCGTCATGTTTTTCTGTATAGCATTCCCTTGTAGCTTTCTTTCCTTCTTTTCTTGTTTGCTTTTCTAGTTATTCCTCTTTTACGTAAAACTTATATTTTCGAGGTCTCATTGTTCTTCATGTTCTTGCTATTTTTCATGATAATTCTAATAACGCTGCTGCTGTTACTTCTAGTGATGTTAATACTGGTAGCTGTAATTGTGTGGAGGTGGTGGAGGTGGTTTGATCAATAATGGCGGTGATGGTGGCTGTGGGTGTAGTAATGATCGCAATGAAATTGGTTCTTATTATATTGCTGTTAATTTAGTTGTTATTTTTCCTTTGCTTATTTTCATCTGAATGTTTTAATAATGTTTAGTTTTCGGAACCAAAACTTTCCATATTATTTTTCTCCTTCTCATAGCATACTTAATTAATTTCAGATTTGCATGTTAATTATTTCTTTCTGCATTTTTTTCATGATGTAAACTAGCTAAATACAATAATTATTATATTATTATTATCATCATTTTTATTATCAATATTATTGAAGTTTTATTATCAATATCGGTATTATTAATATTATTATTTTTGAATATTATTATAAATATTTGTATCATTATGTTGAGGTTGTTCTTATTGTGATTGTTATTGTTGTAGATGATGATGGTGGTGGTGTTGGTGGTGTTGGTGGTGGTGGTAATTAAGGTGGCGGTTGTGGAGTTGGTGCCTTTGTTCTTAATGTGGATGATTTGGATAGTTATGAAGACGGCTGTCATATTAGTTAAAATTTCATTAATGTTCATAAAAATGATAATGTTAACAAGTAATAAAAATAACGAAAATCATAATAAAATTCTTGTTAATATATTATTTAAATGTGAGAGAAGTAAAATTTTGTGTTCGTATACATACATACATACATACATATATATGCATTTATATGTATAAATATATAAACATATGTACACGCACGCACACGCACAGATGCATATACGCGTATAGATAGATAAATATATATATATATAGAGAGAGAGAGAGGTGATTCATAGAAGATTGTTATGGAACTTTAAAAAATGTTGCGCACACACTCCCTCATAAATGCGTAGAGATAATATATAAATGCTTGTTTATGTGTATGTCTGCATAAATATATATGCAGATGTATATGCATATATACATATACACACATAGGTTTACCTGGAGAATTCTATAACAAAAAGTATCAGAAAGTATGCGGATCAGATGAGCTGGTACCGTTAACACGAAATCTTATAAACAGTTTTTCCATAAATAAATTATCTTGTTTTAATTCTACTTCAAATGGATGATAAAATATTTGAGAAATTATAAACTTGCCCATCATATGACAATGATCTTGATATCATTGGAAAGTGAAAACCATCTAATTAGCCTTCAACATTTTATTCCCAATTATTAGCATGTTTCAAATTCCCAACAGGACTACAGTATCGAAATATTTGATATGGCTATCTGTTATGTCCCTCTGTCTTCCTTTCCTTCTAAATTTCTCATATTTTCATACGTCCCTTGTTCTTTGGGGAATTTTTTTAATATATATTTGAATTTGTGTTTTTGTTATTTGCTTGTGAGTGCGTATGTTTGTGTTTCTGTGTATGTATGTTTGTGTGTGTGTGTGTGTATGTTTGTGTGTGTGGTGTGTGTGTGTGTCTTTTGTGTATTCATTACTTTCTACATTTCATTGGTTTTCTCCTCTGCAGTGCTTAACAGTGAAGATATTCCCATAAAATGCAGCTGTAAAACCTCAGGTAGAACAATACCACACCATCATCAATTAGCCATTACAGAACAAAGCTGCAGAGAAAATAATTAAAACCAGAGATTAAAACGCTCTTCAAAAATTGTTAAAGCAAGCTGGATTTTTTTAAATTATTTTTCTCTGAATATTTATTTTTATTATTATTATATTTTTGTAGCAAAGTAAAATTTTAACAAAAAGAAATACAATACCTGATTTAAAACTCCGCAAGGAGAAATCCTACATAAATTTCACAAAAAAATTCATTTATTTTTTCTGTATTTTCTTTACTTAATTATATGCTCCGATATTTAGTTTTTATCTTTGAAAAAATGCTATAGGGTATATCGTTCAAAGAAATTCTGCAGGAAAATACTTTTTCTCAGCCTAGAAAAAAATCGCTCTTAATTATATTCTTATTGTTATTTCTATCATATATTTCTCATTGAGCTTGTAGAATACACTGCACATTATATAGGATATTGAAAACCTACTAGTACTTGGGAAAAATAAAACCAATTTACAAAAAATCTCATGCTGCGAATTTATAACCTCCGGTTATAATTGTATTTTAAGACTTCCCACTAATTCATTTAGCTATTTTTCAAAATAAAAATAATAATCCTGAATAAACTAAAGTAAAAATAAATTGGAATAACATTTCATTTCTCGAAAAAAGGGAGGAAAATAAATAACTATATATATTAAAGATTTAATTTCTATGTTCAGGTTTCGTGGTTGATTTGCTCCGGTGAAATTAATTACTTCGAATAATTATTCTTGAGTTAATAATGTCTTGGTATAAACATTGAACCATATCTTTTAAAAGGCGAACAATTGTTATAATTTTAAATATGAAGTCCTCCTTATTCAGCATGTGTCTAAGTTCATAATTTTGAGGTTTTTCTTCATAGAAAAGAATCTATAATAGACAAAAAAAAACAAAACAATCAGCAAATATTGAGTGTTGGTGTATGTCAAGTCTTTTATTTAACGTTTACGAAGAAAAATAAAATAAAAAAGAACCGGAAAACATGAAAACTCCCTCCCCCTCGTTTGCATAGAATCAAATAAGAGTGAATGAGATTTTAATAATTTTGCACAGTTACTAAAATTTCGAATGCCATGTGCAGATCATTTTGTTCACGGATATTATTGTTTGCTTCATTCTCTTCTAATCTCTTCTATAAGCTTTCTCAATGGATGGGCAATTAGAAACACAATTTAATTGCCGTCAAGCTGTACAGAATCATATCATATTATTGGTTTTAAATTATGCCAGAATTTCAGAGGGAGTAGGCTAGCTGATAATAGACCTCCCACCCCGATGTTCAACTGGTACTTATTTTATCGACCCCAAAAAGGAATGAAAAGGCAAAGTCGGCCTCACCGGAATTTGAACTCAGAATGTAAAGACTGACGAAATGCTGCTAAGCGTTTTGTCCATCTTACAAACGATTCTGTCCGTTTGTCGTCGTGCATCATAGTATATTATGAATAAAGTTTGGAACACCTATTTCACAATATTCTACTAAGGTAAAGTCGAAAGATTGCGGGTGTGGAATAAACTTTTAATGTACCTCTTTTACTCTTCTACTTGTTTCAGTCACTTGACTGTGGCCATGCTGGAGCACCGCCTTTAGTCCACCAAATCGCCCCCAGGACTTATTCTTTATAAGCCTAGTACTTGTTCTATAGGTCTCTTTTACCGTAACGCTAAGTTACGGGGACGTAAACGCACCAGCATCGGTTGTCAAGCGATGTTGGGGGACAAATACAGATACACAAACATATACACACATATACATGCATACGACGGGCTTCTTTCTGTTTCCGCCTACCAAATCAATTCACAAGGCTTTGGTCTGCCCGAGGCTATAGTAAAAGACACCTACCCAAGATGAACTCAGAACTATGTGGTTCGTTAGTAAGCTACCTACCACACAGCCACTCCTACGCCTATGCCACTCCTATGCCTATAACTTGTTTAATTCTGATTTTTGGCAGAGGACCAGCAATTTTGATGGGCGAGATAAATCGATTATATCGACACCTATACACAACTGGTATGTATTTTATCGTCCACAGAAAGAATGATGGCAAATCGACCTCGACGACAATTGTATGTACTTTTTTGATATTGGTTTTAAGTTTTGGTACAATACAACAATTACGGTGGAAAGGATGAGTCAGTTACGTAAACCGTAGAGTTAAATATGTTTCTTATTTCAGCGACACCCGAAAGGATAAATGGACAAAATCGACCTCCGTGGAATTTGAACTCAGAATGTAGAGATGGACGAAATGCCACTAAGCACTTTGACAATTATGCTAACAATTCTGCCGCCTCATACCTATGCAATATTATCTGTGTGAAAGGGAGCGATTACTTACTGCGTATATTTCCTAGTTAGTATTGGGAATGTTTCATTTATGAGAAAGTGATCCTCTATTTGTCTGAGTGTTGGGTCCTTTGGGTGCTTAGATAAAATGCGGATGTCAAGTTGTCACAGGTTGCCTCCACGTCAATTTAGAATAATAACAACAGCAACAATATTAATAATAATAATAATATATAATCATCATCATCATCATCATCATTATTATTATTATTATTATTATTATTCAAGAATATTAAAAGCTCTATATATTATTTCTGATAATGTCAACAGGAAGTTACTAAAGCTTAGTGTTAGGAAAGTGTGTGTATGTATATATATATATATATATATATATATATATATATATTATGTGAAATAGAAAGATGAATAATCTTGTAGTAGATTAATCAAAAGTTTAACCGATACCTTAGTAGCAAAAATCACAGCAGTAAACAGCACGGTTGGAGGTACAACCATATGGTGTTGCAACCGTGCGTTGGTGCGGATAATTGAAATTAAAATATTATTGGTGAATTGAAGAAATGGAGCTGAACGCAGATTGAACAGAAATCGTTTTATTTCATTCTACACGTGTTTCGAAAGGCACAAGAGTTTCGCCATGGGCTCTTGGGAGCCTAGTTCGATTTGTTTTTGCTCCGCCTCTGTTCTGTTTTTGTTTTTTCCAACGGATTTCCTATTTTCTTCCTGAAGAGAAAGACACAATATGGTCCCATTATTCAATCGGATTTTGGTAAATTGTGCCTTTCGAAACACGTGTAGAATGAAATAAAACGATTTCTGTTCAATCTGCGTTCAGCTCCATTCTTCAATTCACCAATTATATATATATATATATATATATATATATATATATATATATATATTATATATATATATATTCATATATACATATATATATATATTCATATATATATATATATTATGTATATATTCATGTATACATATATATATTCATATATACATACATACACACACACACACACACGAATATATATGTATGTGTGTGTGTAGATAGACAGATAGACAAACAGACAGACAGACAGATAGATATTGCTACACAGACTTATATATAAGTATATATGAACATACATATGCATGTAAATGGAGATACACTCACACACATACACACTCACACATGTATACACAAAATGATTCGATCTGATATATAAATATATGTGTATATATATATATATATATATATATTATGTATGTATGTATATATATATATATACACATATACTTATATATATATATTATATATATATATATAATATATATATATATATTATATATATATATATTATATATATATATATATATATAATATATATATATGGAAGTGCGTCTTCAAACACTATTTTTAATACTACGTTTTGATTTGTTTTTTGGATTATTCTATGTAAATAGTCAGTGACAGTCATTATAGTTCTATTAATGATAATTAAGAAAGTTATTCTTCGATGTAGTTCAGATGTCTAACATAAAAACCAATAACTCACATTTATATACTATAATAATATTTATTAACAATGCTTGGGCAATTATCCTATCATATCCTTCATGAATATTTTACTGTCTGAAGCCATAAGTCGAGAGAAAATCAGTTTAATTGAACGGAATATTTTACTAGTTGTTTACAATGCTTTGATTTCTGGTCTCGAATCTTAACAAGATTGATTGAGCATTCACTAAAATCCGTAAATCAATTGTAAAAGTAATAACAGTATACATAATTACATAGTATGTATTTCGAATGTGAAAATATATGAGAATTGTGGGAGGGTCACAGGTCCACATCAGCCGCTAAACCATTCGCTTAGGCCTGCTTTGATAATTATATTCTTTCTTTTAACGGATAATATAATGGTTATGATTTTGTCATCATTTTTTTTCAATAGACTCTTTGCAGTACATCATACACACGTATATACACAACCATATGCTTCAATAGGTACGCGTACGTGCACCCGTACACACACACAAACAAACACACAAACACACGCATATATATTTATATACATATGTGCATATTCACACTATATGTACATCATATATACATACAGACATACATAGATATATATTTTCACTCACAAACACATACAGTGAATTCAGGCTAAATTTTACACGTATATGTACAATATATATACATACAGACATACATATATATGTATATATATATATATATATATATATATATATATATACATATATATACGCACACACTTATACAGCCACAAATATACATATACATAGATATATATTTTCACACACATACACATTCAGTGAATTCGGACTAAATTTTTCTGCTTGTCTAGCGGATCTCCCTAACCTTTGCTCTCATAAATATTCCTTTGTGCTTCTTGCACGATAGCTAGTGAAGGGCCTCGATTAGAAACAACTTCCTTATAGCGATCTGACATCTTTCTTGTCCAAGACAGGATTCCTTTGCTTGAATCTTTAACCACCTAGTGCAGTTGTTAGACAAATTCTGGTATGAGAGGAGCGTTAGGATTGCCTCATGCATTCCTTCCTGTCGGCCGCGGTTTCCTAATTTCTGTTGCAGCTTCCATTACGCTCTCTAAAGCCGTTCACTGCTAACCAAAATATTACATTGTTCCTGTAAAAAGGAAACGTAAAAAATTGTTAAAAATACTTACATACACACATATATGGATTTTGATTGATTCTAGTTTCAGCTAACGAGCTGTAGCCATGCTAGGGCACCGCCATACATACATACATACATGCATAGACACACATATATATAGATATATATAAACAAATATATATGTGTATATATGTTTGTGTACGTATGTATATATATCTGTGTATATATATATATATATATATATAAATATATATATATATATGTGTGTGTGTATGTGTGTGTGTGTGTGTATAGAAAAATACAGTGTACGTTTAAACACATAAGAGATGACCATAATAGGACACCTGACTCACTAGAAAGAGCAGTTAAAACTCAAACCCAATAATAGTTGCAATTCTGAAAGGGAATGACAAATAAAAACATTTACCCTATATATATATATATATATATATATATATATATATATCCACACGTGTGCGTGTATGTGTCTGTGTGTATGTGTGTACATACCTAAAAAGCAGAATGGAAATCCATGCTACATAACGGGACAAACTGACGCCATTTTGCAAATGACGGCGTCACTTCACTGAATACTTTCGTGTTGTGCGTCGCGAATAACATTTGGTATGAATTAATTTTAACCGTATTATACAAGAAATCGGATCGCTAAAATAATTATTGATGTGTTTCCAGTCTCAAATATAATATCATATAAAATGCGTGTCTGTACATGCGTGTGTATGACACGTGCTAAGATTTCTGGAGTAAATAACTACGAGCTTGATAATATGAATTAGGTATTAACCTAGAAGGAGTCGAATATGATACAAGTAGCTTCTAAAGTTATCAATGATCCACCGTTCCACCTAATGAATAATGAACAAATGTAGTATTGTGTGTGAAGCGTATGAAACGTACGGCTGTGTATGAATCTGAGCGTAATGTAAAGGATGGAATATGCTGAAATATGTTTGATATATTCCGTTAGAAAATTTCTCTCTATATAAAGCTGAAGTTGTCTGTGTATAGCACTATCTCCTCCGAGACCCTGCGGCGCAAGTTGACCAAAATTGAAAGTATGATAGAAAAAGGCTTGCTCTTCCTTCCGTAGGAGAAACAATTCAAATCAGACCTTGTTAAGACTAAAAATTATTCAGATCAAAAAGGTGGTTTTTTTCAATGAAAATCCCTATTTGTTACCATGTTTGGACTGCTTTGTCGCCATTTTTCGATGTATTTCAACCAGAAAAATGTTCACTTAAAGAGAATAACAAGCTACATAATGCATAATTTTTACTTTCCAAATATTCCAATTCTAAAGGGTCGAAACAAACCCGAGCAACGCCGGGCGATACTGCTAGTACATGATAAATACATTTATACGTGATAATGATAGTGATATAACGCAATAAAGGGACATAACTCTATTTCTCTCTCTCTCTCTCTCGCTGCATTTTGGTTAATGTAAAAAGGCGAGACGAAGAGAATAGGATGTCAAATGAAAACTTTGGTATTCTTGACTATCGATACGAATTACAACGTATTGGTTCTACGCAACAAACCGATTAAGCATTTCAATATATTTAAATTATTAATGTTTCGAGTAGTGGTTATGAATTGGTAGATTCGTTAAAGATACTTTTAGAATGCTTCGTTTTATTGGAGTGGAATAGGAACTCTCGAACAAGTGCGGTGCGATGGATTAGCAGATGTATAATAATGTTTCGGTTGTGTTCCGAGTTGGAATCTCGCTATGGCCTTCCTGAGGGGAGCATCATGGAACTATTTAAGACCAACGTCTGTCACCTTGGAGGCGCTTAGTGGAGTCCATTTTGTTGCCAGCATTCAGGCCAACGCTCCGGTTCGACGATACCGTCTTCCCTCTCTTCAAACAGTGACTGATCTCCTGTAAAGAGTCATGTACACTGTATTAAATGATTAGAAAAATACATGTAGTGATAATAGTCGATTCCGATACAAGCGTTTTTGCCCAGCCATTTGAACGTCCGTGATTCGATGCTGACTTATTTGACATCAGACATTTTAATGTTCTCCTCATTCTCTGCTTCCCATTTCATTCACTCTATGTGAATATGTGTATATTCCTGCGTGCATGTGTGATTGAGGGTTGAGCAGGTGGGTGCACGTGCGTGGGCGTGTGTGTGTTTGACACCAGTGCCAAGAAGATGCTCAATGTCCAGTCAGAAATTCCAAATATCCGACGTAAAATATCCAATCGTCTTAGTCTGGAGTCTGTTTGAGTGAATTTGAATGAAGTAAATTATAATGATATTTCCGTTATATTTTGATAATAAGCTCTTCGTAGTTGATCATGTGCATATATATATATATATATATATATAATTTTTTTTCTTTTTAGTATGTGACCTCGTCTGTATCACTAACGATTTTTTCCCCTGTCTTCCCTTCTCGGGATCTTTCCTTCTCCTATGTTTTCGACGAAGAGCTCCGCTCGAAACGTCAAACCCTCCTTCTTCCCTTCTTTCCTGAGCGTCCAATAATACTTTATTTGTTCCACGTCCTTGCGTTGTTGTTTTTTTTGTTTTTATTTTCTTGTTTGGATTAACTTTATATATATATACTGAAGTGCAAAGGTTAATTCTGCATATAATTTTTATAAGTTTGAAAATATGAGGAAAAATATGAGAAAACTCAATTATGTTTCAAATATCTAATTGAATGACCTGAGAGAATAAATATAAGAAAAGACATCTATGTTTCATAAAATATTTAATTGGACGTCTTACGTGGGTAGCAATCAAAAATAAATTTATGAAGCATTAAAATAAAATATGAGAGACTAAATTGACTGCAGGAGTGTACATATATTATCATATAAATTTTTCGAAATATTAAATCAAACCATAATTATTTAACTACTGTAGTGGTTGATATATTACTAGATTTTATTACTTTTGAAGACGTTTGTGAAAGAAATTGGCAGATAAAATATATATGTATCTGAATGGATAAGAACTATTGAAATAGTGTTGCATGAAAGCTCAAAAGAAACAGTATCGAAGCTAATATATGAGAGAAGGATTTGGTTATTAGATACGAGATATATATGACTGCTTTTGACTTAATAATATCATTATCAAATGGTATTTCCTTGTCCACATGACTTAATATAAGAATTAATGCGAAATAACTATTGTTTGAATCGACCTAGAGGAGCCTCTTTTAATAACAAGGACTGTTAAAATTTTAAATTGTAATAACCTGGTATTCGTTTGTTCTGTAATCACAGAAGTGTATAAGCTTCTATTTATCACTGGATCAGGAGAAATGAGAAGTCTACAGGAAGCCGACATATAAAATCAAGATGGTAAAGTTTTCATGGCGGATATCGAAGGACTCGACGTCGACTCGGCCGTGTATGCTCTGTTGTTGTAGAAACGTTCCAGTGTAGTTCTGAAGTGGTTCGACTCCAAACAGGAACGTGGAAGAGTCTAAATACTTTCTTTGACACTTTGTAAAGATTTTCTATCGCCGGTCTCACAAATCGGTGAGCTTGTTGTCGTTAATGTTTCATTTAAACGTTAATCTACACCGACATGAAAGATATGAGATGGGAGGGGATTACAAAAAGCTGACATTAGAGAAAGGACTGAGGGTAGAGATTTGCGAGGGAACTGGAGAGGAAATTCAGCAATCTTTGAGAAGCAGTAGAAAGGTAGATATAAGAAACGGTCCGCCTCTGAGCCAGGAGCGGGATCGTGTCAGTGTGGATGCAACGTAGGATGACTGTGTACGCAGCAATAACACCACCATTGCAGATACGACAACAACACCCTGGGGTGAACCTTACAGTGTGTTTTGCATTAACACATAAACGCTTATGAATGAAAAGATGATTACGAATAACTAGTTTAAAACCAGAATGTAACATTTATGACAGTTTTGAACATGGACTGCCTACATGATGTAATAATGTTGGGAAGGATATTTTTATTCTTGTTATCCGTGTGTAAAACTTCACTGAAACCTAGTGCAGCGGAGCTTACATACACGCTCGCGCAACTGACTGCAAACAGACAAACCAAATCCTATTTAAATACCTTTCTACCGTTTAAAAAATGGTCATGTATCTTGGTTAACTAACACTACGTTATCTATATCAGAATAAAAGACGGACTGATCAAGGCTGGGACAGCTTTTATCATAAGGATACTACGAGTAGATTCTCCTTCGACTAAATGTCAACAAAACGTTAATCTAAAATGTGTTATCAATTCAAATGAAAGCAGCGAACTGGCAGAATCGTTACTGCATCGGTCAAAATGCTTAGTGTCATTTCTTCCGACTCTAGATTCTGAGTTCATATCCCGCCAGGGTTGACTTTTCCTTTCATTTTTCGGGATGGATAAAGTAAGTACCAGCGGAGCGATGGGAGCGACATTATCGATTAACTCCTTCCCCAAAATTGCTAACCTTCTGTCAAAATGTAAAACTATAATTTTTCTCAATAGAGCATTGAACTGGCGAAATAGTTAGCACGCCGGGTAACATGGTCAGCAGTATTTTCGTTCGTCTTTACCAGTCGAACAATGAACTCAAAGAAATCGTCGTAACTCCCTCGCACCTGGAATTACTGGCCTTGTGCTAAAACTTTAAACTAGTATAATTCATCCATATGTCACAACTAATAGAATTGTGCACATAAGGCGCAGGAGTGGCTGTGTGGTAAGTAGCTTGCTTATCAACCACATGGTTCCGGGTTCAGACCCACTGCGTGGCACCTTGGGCAAGTGTTTTCTACTATAGCCTCGGGCCAACCAAAGCCTTGTGAGTGGATTTGGTAGACGGAAGCTGAAAGAAGCCCCACGTATAGATGTATATGTATATATGTGTGTATGTGTGTGTTTGTGTGTCTGTGTTTGTCCCCCAACATCGCTTGACAACCGATGGTGGTGTGTTTACGTCATAGTAACGTAGCGGTTTGGCAAAAGATACCGATAGAATAAGTACTAGGCTTACAAAAGAATAAGTCCTGGGGTCGATTTACTCGACAAGAGGTGGTGCTCCAGCATGGCCGCAGTCAAATGTCTGAAACAAGAAAAAGAGTAAAAGAGTATGATTTTAACAATATCAAATTTGTGTGGGGCGGTATTTTTTTTATATTCTATTCCACACAAACGAAATTAGGTAAAACGAATGCTATTATTCAGTTGTCTGCTGTCTAACAGTGTTTATTTAATTATTTTTTGTATTTTTCACTGTTATTTGCTTTCAAGGTAATGAAGTTGTTTGTCTTGCATTGCTTGCAGGCCGTGCTTAGTTATCAATCTCACACAGT
>NC_043009.1:7190641-7208141 GCF_006345805.1 Octopus sinensis
TCGATGTTTGAGAAACACAGATTTCCTAAGGGTCAGGGAAATTGGTGTAGCGGATAATCTTCAGCAGGGATGATATGAGATATCTGGCTACGGAGTGCATACACTGTTGAAGTAGCATCAAATGTTCGAGTGTATTGATGAGTCAATCCTACTAATCAAGTACTCTATCTTCAAACTATCGGATAAAACTTAATTGTATGCCATATTATATTTGCTAAATAGTGGCACCATTCCCATGGCAGGAGTGCTCCTTTGCGAACTTCTGCTGGACTGTTAGTAAGTCAAAATCTGAACGGAATTATTATTATTATTATTATTATTATTATTATTATTATTATTATTATTATTATTATTATCATCTACATACAAAAGAGCGGGGTGGTATTTGTTGTCGTAGATCTGTTATGTTATGAATATAAGTCGTCATCAGAAATCATCAATTTTAATGATGCCTAATACTCGGAGCGATTTCCAGAGTTTCACCTGTGAGTTATTGAGGATCAGAGGGGTTGAGAATCCTTTTCTTAATATGAAACGTGACTTTCTGTTTCCTTCGTTAATTGAAGATCAGATGTTACGCCTCAGTTAGAAATTTATCCTCGTGAAAGTAATGTAGATTTTTTTTGTAAGTTTTTATTGTTGTAGGGAGACAATACCTGTGCAAGAGATGAAAGGTGGGGTGCCGCAAATTGTGTCGTTATTTGAATTGAGGCTTTCTATTCGGGCAGTATAGTCAGTTCTATGGCTGACTAACTGAGAGAGCCAAAACCCAAAAGTGATCTTATTGGTCTTAAATTGATCGGAAATCTTTTGCAGATGGCATGTACACCTGATGATGCAACTAGTGTATTGAACAAAGAAATTCTTTACGGAATTTTGTCTACTGAACAACTCGACATTTGAATTTAAACTTAAAATATTTTTTTACGCAGCAGTACTGTGTCTATATTCATCACCTGGGAGTTGTTATTGCGAAAAATGAGAGATGGCTTTGAAGAAAAGGACAGAAGGAACCACTTCTACTTCACAGGCAACGTAGATTTCAAGATTTTTTTAATGTCAGTGACACCGAGACCGCAGGTTCATTATGAAACTATCTCACCCAATTCAGAGAGTTTCATATTTATTTGGCACATTGTATACCTTATTTTAATGCTGTACCTAGGCAGTGCCTTATGTGTGAACTATTTAGAGGTTTGTGGTTATTAGATATGCTTTTGGGGAACGCTCGAATCAAAATTATTTTAAATGAGACAAAGAATAGAAAACAAAGAGTCTTTCTGAGTCGTATAGACGAATAGGACTGGTTTCCCGGTGTCGATGGCGTATAAACTCCCCATCTGGACTGGATGCTGGTCAGCCACAGGATTACTCATTTATCCCGGCGCTGAGTGGACTGGAGCAATGTAAAATGAAGTGTTTTGCGCAAGGATACAACATGTCGCCCGGCCCTGGAATCGAAATCACATTCTTACGATTCATGAGTCCAACACCCGACCCACTGAATCACGCGCCTCTACCATCTGAATGAGAAGAGAAACTAAAAATAGCAATGATTCGACTCGACAGATGGTCTTCGGACGGAAATACGTACAGAACTAGACGCATTAACAATCTGTCAGTAAATGAACTGAATATCTGGAAGATACGTTGATTGTAATAACGATATTGGTATATATAAACATTTTTATGATTTCAAATGAAAAACTACGCCTGGAATAGCATAATATAAATATACTTGAATTAAATTACTATTTGTATTTATGACTAGTACAAGTACGACATGGCTACCGAGGATACTATGGGAGCTAAATGATATGGAAATACTTAACAGAATAAAAATGTCATTACATATATTCCAAGTTTAATAAAACTGTGCGCAGAATTTGAATTACCAGCGTTGTGACGAATAATGAGTGAATACGCAAATTGATATTTTCTCAACAGAAATTGTACATTTACTTCATTCAACCTTCATATGGTGTGTTGAGTGTCTTCATAAAGCAGCCAAATCTTCCCAAATGACACTGTGCCTTCTTAAATGACAAAAGATACAATAGTAATTATTTATACCTATAAAATAATTGATCTAACCGTTATAATGTATCTTTTACTTGTTTAAGTTATTGACCTGCAGTCAGGATGGGGCACAACTTTCAAGGGATTTTAGTTGCACAAATCGACGCTAGTGCCTATTCTTTTAAACTTGATACTTATTCGACTAGCATGTGTTACCAAATCGCTCAGTCATGTGGACGTAAACAAACCAACGCCGTTGTGGTAGGTGAGGTAACAATTCCGACACAAAGATAGACACCCACATATATGAAGGGCTTTCATATTGTCTAATGGCCCAGTGCACGGCGCAGTGGCAGTGAACCCGATAAGCAGTGGTTGCAAAGCATACATCAGAACCACCCAGCCGTATCAAATCAAAGTGGGAACACATTTGATCAAAACTGTACTCGAACACACGTGATCGAGGTATAAGTCACACAAACCAATAAACCCGTTTCAAGAGGCATTTCCTCTATAGGATCCTATCAGAAACAACAGTTATTACATTTTCCGACGGGATTCCCAAAGAGCTCCAACTGAGACAACCACTATTATCCAGTCATCTCATACATGGTTTACCCCGAGGTCTCCTGTCTTTTTGTTCAACTTGAAGAGTCCATTTTGCGATTCTATCCTGTACCCGCCTAATCACATACTCAGAGTACTGAAAATGTGATTTCTCAATGCAGAGAGGAAGCGGCTCGATCTGGCGAGACTCCACATGGTAATGGTTCAGCGCTAAAAAATTCGATCTCGTTCCTAATGTATATTTCTTTGCTACCCACGAGTGGCTAAAGTCGACCTCGGCGGAATTTGAACTCAGAACGTAATGACAAACGAAATATCTATTTCTCTTTCTTTACTACCCACAAGGGGCTAAACACAGAGGGGACAAACAAGGACAGACAAACAAATAAAGTCGATTATATCGACCCCAGTGCGTAACTGGTACTTAATTTATCGACTCTGAAAGGATGAAAGGCAAAGTCGACCTCAGTGGAATTTGAACTCAGAACGTAACCGCAGACGAAATACAGCTACGCATTTCGCCCGGCGTGCTAACGTTTCTGCCAACTGGCCGCCTTTCATAATGTAGTTCGGTGATCTAAAAGCTGTAAATTTGGCTTACTATATAACTTACTTGCTAATATTATTTTTAAAAAAGAAACACTTATTTATATGGAAGGAAAATTAAATATTTTTTGTTATTATACTCGCTAGATGCAACGCAACGAATAATTCTGAATGTGCCAGCAATGTTGGATGTTGCGTCTTAGAGAAATCGAAGATAGTGGGGACATTTTTCATAATAATGATGATACCGCAGACATTGCATGCTATATGTTTGCAGACAAAATATAATCTACATGCATGTGCCAGTTTGTATGTTTGTATGCAAACGCAAACATATATGCATATATATATATGCACATACACACATGTATATGTGTATATATATATATATACATAAAATAAACATACATTAATAATCTCTGACATACACATATATATATATATATATATATATATATATACACACATACACATACACATTAGCATAGGTATGTGTATACGTACATATATACCTACAAATATGTTTTACAGATACACACACACACAAGCACACATTCCCAGATATGTGTGCTAGTGTGAGATTGTGTGTGGTGTGTGGTGTGTGTGTGTGGGTTTGTGTGTGTTTATTGTTGCGATGTTGACCAGGTAAACTCTATATTTGTAAAGGTAATTTGTGGTGACAATTAAGTAATATTACTCGACAACTTCCTACTTGTATGGCTTGATCGGAAAAAAATTGTGTAGCTTCGTCGTAGGTTACCTTAGTAGTAATGAACGAATCAGTAAATAAACAGAAATGTACATTTGTTGGCATGGAAATATAGAATTATTTCCATAAAATATATTCTATAGCAGGTACTACGTCGGTTACGACGGTGATTGTTCCAGTTGAGCCGATCAAGAGAACATCTCTGCTCGTAGAATTAACATACAATTAGCTGACACTTCAAAGACACGCGTAGACTTAACACAGTTCTCAGAAAGATTCAACGTAACAGACAATGTCACAAGGCCGGCCATTTGAATTACCGTAAATTCTTGAGTATAGTCCACTAAACCTAAACCTTGTGTATAATAACTCTAACTTGAGTCAAGGAGGTTTATATAATGTCCTTGGTTTGTATCTACGACGATTTCATCTCAATCGAAGGATCCGTGGAATAAGCTGCCGATCGAGATAGTGAAGATGCCGATGACCGCTCGGTTCAAAGTCTCTCTTGACCAGAAATGGCCTGAACTCTTTGTATGACCACTGTCCCTGTACATAACTCCCTGTCCCCCTACATGGCCTTGCTTTTGCTTCTTGAGCCAATAAAAATTGAATTGAATGAATAATAATGTATACGGTTGCATCCTTTGTTATTATTGTACATTTAACATAATGCAAACGTGTAGCTTTTGTGTTCATTTTGTTTGCAGAAAATAAAGAAATAACAGTAATAACGTTTAATAAATGTTGCTTACTGCAAGTTATGGATGATTCTTTTATGACTTCATTGCTTTCAGGCTTAGCTTAAGATATTTTCCCGCCCAACATCACAAAATGCGTCTGGATAAACATTGCCGGACAGCAAATAGAGACTCGGACATTGCTTAGAAAATAATTTTCATTTTTAACCTTATATATAGTACGCACTAGGGATTTTGACCTTTAAATTTTTGGGGGAAAATGCGGATTATACTCGAGGATTTACGGTATAGTTACACCTGGAACACCTTTACTCATATTTCTGTTCGGTCATGGCTGAAAACAACAAACATTAACGGAGTGTTAAACTCTTTAATTGGTGATGTAAATCCAAACTAAAAAAATATATAATAGAAAATAGTGAATAAATATGAGAAAGAACTATGTTATATTTCTCATTGAAGTGAAGGCAAATAAATACATCCAGATATTGCTTTTAAATTTCTTACTCAGCAAAGATTTATCTCCCTTACAGATGACCGAAATATTTTTTTCTACTCTAGGAACAAGGTCCGAAATTTTTGAGGAGGGGAGCCAGTCGATTAGATCGACCCAGTACACAACTGGTACTTAATTTATCGACGCCAAAAGGATGAAAGTCAAATTCGACCTCGGCGGAATTTGAACTCAGAACATAAAGACAAACGAAATACCTATCTCTTTACTACTCACAAGGGGCTAAACACAGAGGGGACAAACAAGGGCAGACAAACGGATTAAGTCGATTACATCGACCCCAGTGCGGAAATGGTATTTATTTAATCGACCCCGAAAGGATGAAAGGCAAATTCGACCTTGGCAGAATTTGAACTCAGGACGTAATGGTAGACGAAATACCTATTTCTTTACTACCCACAAGGGCAGACAAACGGATTAAGTCGATTATATCGACCCCAGTGCGGAAATGGTATTTATTTAATCGACCCCGAAAGGATGAAAGGCAAATTCGACCTTGGCAGAATTTGAACTCAGGACGTAATGGTAGACGAAATACCTATTTCTTTACTACCCACAAGGGCAGACAAACGGATTAAGTCGATTATATCGACCCCAGTGCGTAACTGGTAATTAATTTATCGACCCCAGTGCGTAACTAGTACTTAATTTATCGACCCCGAACGGATGAATGACAAAGTCGACCTCGGCGAAATTTGAACTCAGAACATAGCGGCAGACGAAAAACCTATTTCTTTACTACCCACAAGGGGCTAAACACAGAGGAGACAAACAAGGTTAGACAAACGGATTTAGTCGATTATATCAACTCTAGTGCGTAACTGGTACTTAATTTATCGACCCCGAAAGGATGAAAGGCAAAGTCGAGCTCGGCGAAATTTGAACTCAGAACATAGCGGCAGACGAAATACCTATTTCTTTACTACTCACAAGAAGCTAAACAGAGAGGGCACAAACAAGGTCAAACAAACGGATTAAGTCGATTATATCGACCCTAGTGCGTAGCTGGTACTTAATTTATCGACCCCGAAAGGATGAAAGTCAAATTCGACCTCGGCGGAATTTGAACTAAGAACGTGAAGACGAACGAAATACCTATTTCTTTACTACCCATAAGGGGCTAAACACAGAGAGGACAAACAAGGACAGACATGCGGATTAAGTCGATTATATCGACCCCAGTGCGTAACTGATACTTATTTAATCGACCCCGAAAGGATGAAAGGCAAAGTCGACCTCGGCGAAATTTGAACTCAGAACATAGCGGCAGACAAAATACCTATTTCTTTACTACCCACAAGGGGATAAACACAGAGGGGACAAACAAGGACAGACAAACAGATTAAGTCGATTATATCGACCCCAGTGCGTAACTGGTACTTATTTAATCGACCCCGAAAGGATGAAAGGCAAGTCGACCTCGGCGAAATTTGAACTCAGAACATAGCGGCAGACGAAATACCTATTTCTTTACTACCCACAAGGGGATAAACACAGAGGGGACAAACAAGGTTAGACAAACGGATTAAGTCGATTATATCGACCCTAGTGCGTAACTGGTACTTAATTTATCGACCCCGAAAGGATGAAAGGCAAAGTCGACCTCGGCGGAATTTGAACTCAGAATGTAACGGCAGACGAAATACGGCTACGCATTTCGTCCGGCGTGCTAACGTTTCTGCCCACTCGCCGCCTTAGATTGCCGAGATAGAGTAATACGTCTCGATAGCATGGCGATTTTCTTTCCTGCTACAAATATTATGATTAGAAACTACTCTAAGCGATCGAGCAAATAAGAGTCGACATTTTTTACCTGGAAAGTAGATTTGTGCAGGTAGCATTCATCGTAAGTATTCAATTCCAATTGTTAATTAGCATCATAGAACAAAATTGTTAAAAGCAGCGTTCTGGCATAATTATTTCAGCATCAAAACCACTAACAAGCAGCATCTCTTCCGAATGTCTACGTTCTGATTCCATTTGCCATTGAGCTTAACTTAGTTTTTTTTTCGTTTTGAGGTCGATAAGTTAAGTAGCGTGGTCGATGGGATCGAATAGATTCTCCCTTCAAAGACCGCTAAACCTTTTCCTAAATTCTTTTCAACTACGAGGCCTAGAATTTTGTGGGAGGCGTCTTGTCGATTGCATCGACAGCAGTGTACCTATTTCATCGAACCCGATTGAATGAAAGGAAAAGTTGACCTCGATGGAAGTTGAAGTTAATACGTGAAGACGGATAAAAGGCCGTTAAGTATTTTGTCCGGCATCCTAAGAATTCTACCGGTTTGCTGCCTTAACCCCAAAGTCCATCCCCTCTTCACCGTGGTGGGGACGATGGCAACGGGTAGTGTCAGAGCTATGCTGTCAGGAACGTCGGTTCCTGGTAGGGCCACCCAAGGCGAATTGGTCTGACACCGTGTGGTATTACGGCCACAACATGCCAGACGGGGCTCAGGTTAAAATCCTCGGAGTGTCTGCTTTGGCAACTGGCGGCTCCTCGGTCGTTCTGTACCTGCGTCTGCGGACAATCTGCGGCAAACAGGATGTCTCTACATGCGGGATTGTTGGGGGACCGCTTGTGAAATTCATATTCCCACGAAACTTCTTTCACTGCCATGGTTCGTGATGCGTTGTGGGTGGTAGAAGAAGCCGACTCAACCCGCCCAGGGTGAATGTCGCCACAAGTACAAGTAAGTTAATCCTGTTCCTAAATTGGCTTCAAAGTTTGGTACAAGGTACATTACGAATAATATTTTAATAATTGTTATATTATCTTTGGTTTCAATTTGGCTATTGTTGTCTTCTCTATTGAATAACTTAATTCTGAATCTAATTTTTTGGTATAAACGGTATCAAACCAAATGCCCTGGAGATGGATGGATTCGGCGAAGTTACAGAAAATTTTAATATTGCATTCTCTAAAGTGAACTATGGATATCAAATTTTAATGGTTTTTCTAACAAAAAATATATCATATTGTTATTGCAAAACGATGATTTATCGATGACAGTTTAGAAATAAATGAATATTTTGAAAGCCATTCCGATAGCTCGCAGTTTTGAATTTGTATCATGTGAATGCGAATTGTCCTCCGCAATAATCTGTAAAATAATGCAAAGAATGATAAGTTCGACATTATACTGTTCGATGTATGCGTGATTATCATAATTCAATGCGAAAGAGTAATGAGATCTTAACAAAGGAATCTTTAGTTTGTACAACTTTCCCCGGTAACATGCTGGGTTTCATGTCCATAGTTAAACAACTTGCTCAGGTAACTCAAGCCGCAGTGTCAGTATTTGTTTCTATCTAAATCCATTCCCCGAGTGGTATGTACATGCGATATAAGATTATTTAGATTTGACCCAAGCGTTACGAGTTCTAGTAGGACTACGATACTGAAGGAGTTTTCAAGGTCCTTCCTTAGGACTTGATATAGGAAGACACAGTCAGTCATAACATGAGCATACTCTCAAATATATTGCTTTATATATTCGGGCAAAATGTACTGGAAAATGAAGTGGATTTATTCAGCACGTTATCTCACAAATTACGAGATCTAATAACGTTTTTCTAACTAAATCGTTGATAAATGGTGTTGTTGTTGTTACCGCTGCTGCGGTTGCTGCTATAGTTTTACGCAAGTTACTTTTGACTGAACAGATCTTAGATTCCGGACTGAACAGATCTTAGATTCCGGAATAGATCTTAGATTCTCAGACTACGCTTCATTCATATAATAGAAAAAGATTGGAAAAGGGCTTTTGCTGCTATCTCTCGTAGTTTGAGCAACCGTACAGTCTCCTACTCGTTTGAGGTTTCAATGAATATGAGATTTTTACGAGATAAGCTTTCAATTGAACCACTTCAAAATACTAGTATCTTTCATCGCTTATAACTGTCCAAAGAATTTTCAACTGGAAATATTTTGGAGAGCATTACCATCATATACTCTTCACCATTTTTCTAGAATATTTGTTGTAGCGTTTAGTGTCTAAACAAGAACACGATTTTGTAATCTTCTTGTTATCTAATGTAACAGAAGATTGGCAGACCCGCTAGGTAAATGTGCTAAAGGGAATTGCATTGGCTTCGTTGAAATCAATATCGATTCACAGACACATCGTGATAAAAGATGACAACCTCTTACTGTACAGAGTTTTCAGCGATTCTCTAATCTAATTTTCGGCGATCGGTGGGCTTCACGGAAGAAAAAAATATATACAACAAAGATTTTCCCAATGTAAAATATATGAAGCCAAACAAATGAAACTTGCTAGGATATAATAGCCGGTTCGGACAGGATTCGAACTCAGAATTTGGAGCATATAAACTAACTTCTCTAAGGTATTTAGCTTGCAGGTCTAAAAGCTTTGAAATGTGAAACAAAGATACTAACCTGTGGAAAGTATTTAACTTGGAGGTCTGAAATCTCTATTTAAATTGAAAAATTATGCCAGGTTTATCACGGTTTGGTGGAGGCACGTGACTTTGTAATTACCGTGCTGCAGTAATGGTAGTAAGATTGTGGTTTCGATTCCTGAACCGATGTGTATTTGAGCAAAACACATCGTTTCACATCGTGTGCGCAAGTCCACTCCTCTGTCAAAAATAAGTTATCATGCACCGGACTGGCATCTCGTCCAGCAGGGGATATATGCGTCACAGAATCCGGCTAACTGGTCTTATGAGACTACGTTACGGAAAAACGTTTGATCCTCGATATAATAGAGTATGATTTAGGCACAAGTCAGTAATTTTGAGGGAATGGGAGTTCGTCGCTGTCATTCACATCCAGTATTTTATTCTTTGTTCCTTCTCGAGCCACGCCTGGCTCATTAGGGCCGGTTTCTCGGTTTCCTTATTGTATAGGTTCCCCACCTGGACGGGACGCCGATCCGTGACAGGTGAGCTGCAAGAAGCAGGAGAAAAGAGTGAGAAAAAGTTGTGGCGAAAGAGTCAGCAGAAGTTCGCCATTACCTTCTGCCGGAGCCGCATGGAGCTTAGGTGTTTCACTCATAAACACACATATCGCCCGGTCTGAGATTCGAACCCGCGATCGCTCGACCGCGATTCTACTGCTCTAACCACTAGGCCATATGCCTCCACAGTAATTTATTGACTGAAACCGGTACTGAGATGTCTTTTATAAATTATTTTAGCATTTTGTATCTTGACTTTTTTCCATATATATATATACAATTTAGATAATAAGTGTAAAAAATTAATGTTAATTAGATTAATATCAATTTAAACCAGCGACTTAGCATATTGAAAAAAATCTGACGATTCATAAAATTATGTTACATACTTATAAGAGGACTGACTACTAGGTGGACTCCTAATATGCTAAATGTAGACCCTATTTAGTTTGACCATTAAGAAAAATTGTTGTCAAGAATATTCGGCGAACGCCAGTACTTAAAGCGAGCAAGACAAATGAAAAGATACAAAATATACTGATTATAAGGTGCAATGCACTCATAGTTGAGTGCTGGTATATCATATACATACATACATACATTCATACATACATACATACATACATACATACATACATACATACATACATAAATACACACATACATACATACACACATACATACATACATACATACATACACACATACACATATACGTACATACATGCATACATACATACATACATACATGCATACATACATACACACATACATACATACATACACATACATACATACAAACATACATACATACACACATACACACATACATACATACATACATGCATGCATACATACATACATACATATATACATACATACATACATACATCCATACATACATACATACGTGCATGCAATCTGAAGAATTTAAACTTCCCAAAACCAGAAAGAAGAAAACTGATTCAAAGAATGCAGATCTAAGCCTTCACTAAAACTGTAAAAATCTGTAAAAATTTCCAGCATTTATCCATTTAAGCATATATGAGCATGTCTAGATATGCAATTATAAGCATGGGAATTCATACATGAAACAAAACATAGGAATTTGCACATATACTTAAATATCTACATACATACAAAAATTCCCTGTTATTCAAATTCCAATGACAGAGCCTTGCATCTAGGTTAGAAACCGGTTCTTTCTGTATTGGGAAACAATCTTGAGATAAAACTGAATAAAGACATATATACATACATATATGCGCGCGTGCGTCTGTGCGTATACGTAAGCAGAGTGTGGGAGTGAATGATTTATATAGAATTTCAGGATCTTTTCGGTTTGAACGGCAGTTTTTTAACATAATTTCTAGGTAACTAAAAAATTTTAAACTTCATACACTGGTAGAATGTGTTTATAAAACATCTTTTTCTCTTGGCTTTCTTGAGAAAATTCTATAGTTGGTAAGATACTTGTTTTTTTCTTCAATTTCTGCAATTTCAACCAATCACTGATGTCTATTGAGGTAAAAAAAAAACACATTCTGTGCCGTGTAAATATGTCCCTCGTTTAAGAAACAGAGTGGGTTTATTTACATTTGTGAAGAAAAAAATATACCCTTTCCCCCACCCGTAACCCTAACTGTAACTAACCCTAACCCTAAAACAGATTGAAATGCAATAGATCGATACTAGGGTCATAATTATGGGTGACAATTTCATATGACACCGCTAGAAAAAACTGCCGTTCAAACCGCAAGGATCAGAAATTCATAAACCTATATCACTCTCCTTTACATGTTGCCTGCTCTTTTCCCTCCACCTTTCTGTTTCCATTTCCGTCTGCATATCTCTAATGTATCTCTGCTGACATTGTAAGGTATTTCTTATACACGCTGTTACTCAACACGAATTTGTAACAGATAAATTCCTATATTCCTATATTCCCGCGTAGTTAAATCGAATTCTGAATATTGATCAGAATTGAACTTCATACATTTGCATCCATCCACCTTCTTAAAGATATATATTCTTACAAACTCGCACATTTATTCTAACGTATACAGTCATTTCCATACACAAGGATGATTTAATTCTTTTTAGAAGGGCATGAACATCACATCGTCTCATTGACAACATCAATAAATTTATAGCTTTGCAGTTACGTTAGAAATCAATAATAATATAAAACGGGAGAATTGTAATGTTGGCAATTGTGAGCTTTTGGACAATAAAAGTGTAGGGAATCAACCACTAATGCAATACTTTGGGTTGGCTCTTTAGCATGAAGCAACGTTGATGTTTAATCTTGGACGAAGAGAAACACTGAGGAATTGATGCATGGATAAATGATTTTTAGTCTCTCGTGGTTAAATCAATTCTACTACAACAGAACGAGTGAATGAAGAAGAGAGATAGACCAATACTTGAGGACAGCAGTTTAGAAGTTAATTTTGAAAGCCAGAATCATCTAGATTGATTGAGAGATTATTGAACACGTATCAGATTCTATGGATGTACGATACAAAATAGATGAGGCATTTATGAACATTTGATATTGTATAGGCATATTTTTAGTTTCATCTACGCAAGCAGCTGCAGTTAATAAGGAACTGCGTTTATAACTTTTAAGAGGCCAAGGTTTGTATAGTATGAAATAAAGAGCAGTTTTATTGATTCGTAGATTAGCAGTGCCATATATATTTGTTCCGTAATGCCCAAAGGCAAGAAAATACAAGTGTGCGAGTACGTGTGTGTTTGTGTGTGTTTGTGTGTATCTATATATATATATCTGTGTGTATGTTTGTGCGTGCGTGTATTTGACTGGTAACATTGAAACGTTAAAGTTTGATATAATCATTCAGAAGCGATGGAGGAATACTTGCAATTCGATCTAATCAGTCAGACACTCTACTTTAAATCGATCGAGTGTCGACAAGCAAAAGATAGTCTTCCGATGTTCAGAGCACTCGGTACGGTTTCGCTAACGAATTAAAGCAATTTCTTTTCGGTTTTCCTTTAATAAATTTGAAGGAAACAAGAGAGCACATAGTTAGTCTAACCATGAAATAAATCTATTGCATCTAGTAAAGACGAAGGACGTTTTCGGTTTGAACGGCAGTTTTTAACATAATTTCTAGGTAACTAAACATTTAAAAACTTAGTATACTGGTAGAATTTGTTTATAAAAATTCTTTTTCTCTTGGCTTTATTGAGAAAATTCTATAGTTTGTAAGATATTTGTTGTTTTTTTTTCTTCAATTTCTGCAATTTCAATCAATCACTGACGTCTATTGAGTTAAAAAACATTCTGTGCCGTATGAATATTCCCTCGTTTAAGAAACACATTGGGTTTATTTACATTTGTGAAGAAAAAAAGATACCCTTCTCCCACCCCTAACCCAACCCTAACCCTAAAAGAGATTGAAATGCAATAGATCGATTCTAGGGTCATAATTATGAGTGACAATTTCATATTACACCGCTAGAAAAAACTGCCGTTCAAACCGAAAAGATCCTGTGATAACCGTTTAAATTAATTGTTATAATATTTAAATAACGACGAAAGAGAAAATGCATTATGCATAAGAATGATACGTTTCTATATTCCATTCCTTTCTGGCCCCTAAATGTACTACTTTTACATATCTCAGGCAAAATACTTTTACGTCACTGCTTTTCCTATCATATTGCCGTTTTTCGTGGGGTATTTTTTTTACCTTTTTTTTTCTATCCTGGGATGTTTTGACGACACGATTACGAATTATATGTTGTCGCAAAATATGTTCTCTTTCAAATAAGCCCTTTTATTAGCTGCAGGTAAGTTCTGACTAATGTAATGCATGCTGCTGTAAACAACTTAACTATATGCATACCGGAACAAAAAAAAACTGACTCTATATTTACCTTATATACAGTGTCATTTATTTTCTTTGACGCACCCAAACACGATTTTATGAAAGTTTCTATATTATTGCTATGCCGGCCACTACGTTCTGAATTCAAATTCCGCCGAGGCCGATTTTGCCTTTCGTCCTTTCGGGGTGGATAATTTAAGTACCAGTTACGCCCTGGGATCAATATAATCGACTAGTCCCCTTCGTTAAAAGTTTTCAAGGCCTTGTGCCTAGAGTAAAAATAATTATTGCATTGATGACAACACACAGCTCACAAGAACCTTCGTCGCCTAGCAAGTGATAAGTACAGAAACACTTCACAGTTCTGAATTTCGTGCCTATTCACTGAGGTAGCATATATAATATTATGGCTACAACAAACAATACTTAGGTTCTTGTTCCTATATTGAAGAGTGGAAAACTTCTAAATTTACAGCAGGAAAACCGTTCACATTATATAATTACTGCGCAAACGTTGTTGCAGTAATATAATTTTTAATTTTTCAATTAAAAATATTTAATAACTTCTTTTAGAATTCAGTAAAATTTTTTATGGTAGCACGGAATATATTTAGTTACTACACCAATATGATTATAAAAATCAATATATATATATATATATATATTATATATATAAAGATAGATATATATAAATATAGATAGATATAGATATAGCTATATACCATATATATATATATTATATATATAAAGATATATATATATATAATATAGATAGATATAGATATAGCTATATACCAATATATATATATATATATATTATATATATATATATATATATATATATATATATATATATATATATATATATATATATACAGCTGAGTATGTGCATGTATATATATACATATATATATATATGTATATATATGTATGTATGTATACATATATAAATATATATATACACTTATATATATATATACATTCGAGTAGATCCGTATGTAATAGTGATCATGTATTGTGAGCTTCTTAAATAGAAAAGAAAACGGTGAAAGAAACGAAAATGTTGAAAAGAAAATGTAAGATAAAGGACATACAAGTTCTATAGATATTCCATCTCGCTCTTACGATGTCTGCGGAGTTTTTCTATAGGTACGTCTTAATTTGTTAACGAAACGAGATCCCCCCAACCTATAGAATTAAATTAATTATAAATTACAAGCTTTTTAAAGAAAATATATCAGATTCTAAATGGAAATGAAAATACTTATGAAAAGGAAACGTATGGAATGTCACAATTCTACGTTACGTCTTCTGGAATCGTAACAGGCTTTGACATTAAAGATTTCATGCTGGAACAACGCTTTCACTCGAGCAAATCGACCCCAGGACTTATTATTTGTAAGCCTAGTACTTATTCTATCGGTCATTTTTGCTGAACCGCTAAGTTACTGGGACGTAAACACACCAGAATCGGTTGTCAGGCGATGTTGGGGGAACAAATACAGACACACAAACACACCCACCCACAAATATATATATATATATATATATATACATACATAAATATATACGAATGGCTTCTTTCAGTTTCCGTCTACCAAATCCACTTTCATGGCTTTGGTCGGTCCGAGGCTATAGTAGAAGACACTTGACCAAGGTGCCACGCAGTGTGAATGAACCCGGAACCATGTGGTTGGTACCCACTCCTGCGCCTATTATAATTAATATTTCAATATGTTGTTTAGAAAATCCGTGATTTTTCATGATGCAATGGACCCAGAATGCTTTTCATTTTGTATAATTTGATACTTTATATAAATATCGCCTTTGGCGTATGATATATCGTTAATTTTTCAATAATCATTATTAATGATAAGTTTCTAGCCCGTTCCTTATTGTAATACTCTAAAACCATGCTTATAATGTTGAAATCATTTTTTGAATTGGCTCTCGATTATATCAATATTATCAATGTCATTTTAATTATTGATTTGTGTGCGAGTGGCACATTTATAGTTTCGATGCCCATGCTAAGTTGCCTCTATTCCGATTTTGATTTTCGTGCTGTTTTTATAATTCCTATAAGTTACAATGTTGGTGAAGTCAGTGTATATGAAGTAGCTTATTTTAACTGTATTCCTATCGAATACTTTCCTCAAAAATGTAAATATTTTCATACAACATGGAAAAATGTTTAACATAATTTTGTATTTGCATTCATGAAAAATGGGGAATTCTTCTGTATATAATAAGTTTTCAAATATATGTCGAATGTTTATAAATATAACTCCAAAACTATCGGTTTCTTTTGTCGCACCGCTAAGTTAAAACACCGAAAGTAAAGCGGTGGTTGAAGACAAACACATACAGCTATAAACATATATACGATGAGTTTCTTTCAGTTTCTGTCAAACAAACCCATTCACAAAGCGTTTGTCGGCCCAGGATTAAGTAGAAGTGGGAAACCATGTAGTTGAGAAGCAAACTTCTTACCAATTTCCGATATAGATTTTAATAGATGTTTGGGTGGAGAATATTATCGATGTAACAGTTAAGCGTTTCCGAAATATATTCCAAAGTACTAGTTATGAATATTTCAGAGTATGAGGAATGAAGGTAAGTTCCTTGACTAAATCTGCTTTTTTTTCCGAATAAAATGCATGGAACATAAAAATGAAAGTGAGTTTTGTCATAATGATCTCCTTGTACCGGAAGCTTTTATTTATCCTGAGCCAAATTGGATTCTTTTTCGGACAGCTTTTAGTTCAAATCTGAATTCGCAGATTCTAAAAATTATACCTATTTTCATTTAAAACGTTGTACGCGAACATATTTATATTATGATAGGAATCTGGCGAAGCAATTCCTAAAGTGAAAATATACGATATCTGGAAGAATATCAAAACTCGCAATAGACATAGGCTGAAGACTTACCGCTCAGGCATGTGACGACGTTATTTGAGAGTAGCAAAATATTTGAAATGAAATACATCTCGTGTTTATAAGAGCAAATACTAAAGCGAGTTAACCTCTCGCCCTTAGGTGTATTTGGTTGTTATTTTAAGACGGATACTAAATTGTTTGGCCTATCAACACTGTATATATATTAAGTAACATACATACATACATATATATATATATATATATATGCATATCTCTCTCTCTGTATATATATATAAGTATATATATATATAAATATATATTATATACATATATATATATATATATGTATGTATGTATGCATGTATGTATATACGTAGATAAATACATGTATTTGTACTTGAATTTTTAAAGAATATTTTGACGTACGTATTGTGTCCTAATATATGCTAATTTTAGTTGTTAATTTTGAACGCATTCTTCTTATATATCTATGTATATATACATACATACATATATATATACATATATATATTACATATATATATATATATATATATATATATATATATATATATATAGAGAGAGAGAGAGAGAGAGAGAGAGAGAGAGAGAGATAAATAGATAGATAGATAGATAGATAGATAGATAGATAGATAGATAGATAGATAGATAGATATAGATAGATATATATACATGTGTGTGTATTTGTGTATTTGTGTGCTTCTGTGCTTGCACACACACACGCACTCACATGCTTTCAATTCACACACGGCCCGCTATAC
>NC_043009.1:7210641-7218141 GCF_006345805.1 Octopus sinensis
AATAATAACAATAATGATAATAATAATAATAATAATAATAATAATGATAATAATAATAATAATAATAATAATAATAATAATAATAATATAATGGTGATAGCAACAACAGCACAGCAAAAGCAATTTTAGCAACAAGGATGACGAAACAACGTCCCCGAAAATAAGATATTATAACACGATTAGCTGTGTCATGTTAAATGATTACAAAAGTTCTATGCGTCTTTTTCATTATAAATCATTCTGGAGAGAAAATTCAAAAATGCGTAGTTTCAAGTATCCGTTTATCCAGAGTACTGTACCACTTTTAAGATTTTAAAAGCTCTTGCCGTTAGGGGGAAAAGAAAAAAAGAACGATTATGCTCTACCTCAGAATGCGCACTAAGAAATTTACTCTTTACCATATTTAATTGTTTGCTTGTTACAATGTTACCGAATATGGACAGTTTTTCTCCATCCCTGTCCATTAAGCTATATTTTGTTACGTCTATTTATATATTATTTTATATGCATTCGTTTTCTCTTCCTTACGCTTTTTTTAAGAGGCATGTGATACGCTAAGTTGATGTCATGCAAAAGGTTCACATGAAATATAAAGTGAATAAAATAACACATTTTTCCCCCTTCCAAAACAGATGGGGGTTGATAGAAGAATTCTGCCCGGGGAAGCTGTATAAAAGTATTAATTCTCAGAAAGATTCTTCACGAAAATGTTGTAATTCTATATTCTTCTTCAAATCTATGGCACTGCTTGACCTAAACTTACCTCCCTTTAATGAAAGTAATTATCGTTAAAAATGTTTTATGAGATGGCTAATGTTACAGTAAAACAATTAGGGGTAGTTAATAGTGAAGGGTGCGAAATACAGCGGGGTAGGAGAAAGGGTTGGATACCGCGTTAAATGTTTTAGAGTGGTTTGCTACGTTCTCTTTAACTTGCGTTCAAATCTTACTCAGACAGGTTTCACCTATCAGTTCATTACTCTATTAACGATGTAGAAGCACATGGCCTAGTGGTTAGAGCAGCGGAATCGCGATCGAGGGATCGCGGGTTCGAATCTCAGACCGGACGATGTGTGTGTTTATGAGCGAAACACCTAAGCTCCACGCTGCTCCGGCAGAAGGTAATGACGAAACTTCTGCTGACTCTTTCGCCACAATTTTCTCTCACTCTTTCCTCCTGCATCTTGCAGCTCACCTGCGACGGACCGGCGTCCCGTCCAGGTGGGGAACCTATACGCCAAGAAACCGGGAAACCGGCCCTTATGAGCCAGGCATGGCTCGAGAAGGAACAAACAAACAAAACAAACCTATTAATGATGGCTAGCTAGCGGGCTGTTTAGCATGCCAGACAAAATGCCTAGCGACATTTTTTCTGGATTGATGTTTGGCATTCAAACTTCGCTGACGTCGGCTTTGCCTTTAGTCTTGCTCATATCTGGGGAAAATATGAACTAGTCAAGTACGGGAGTCGTTGTAAGCAATTAGTGCTGCCCCAATAATTTCAGACCGTGTGCCTCTGCCTTTTTATCTTTCACTTCTTTCAGTAAATAGACGGCAGCTATGCTGGGGAACGATCTTCAAGAATTTTCAGTCGAATGAATCGATCCCAGTAATTTTCTTTAAGCCTGGCGTTTATTCTATCGATCACTTACACCGAACCGTTATATCACGCGAGCGAAAACACACCAACATGGGTAGAGGACAAACATAGACCCAAATACAGACACATACACACACACACAGAGAGACACACGCACACACACACACACATACACACACACACACACACACACACACACACACACACATGTTTGTATATGTATGTATGTGTTTCTATGTCTGTGTGTGTCTTTATATTTGCAACGGTCTCCTTTCAATATCACTCAACCAAATATACTCATAACGCGTTGCTCTGCACGGGATTATGGTAGAAGATACCTGCGCGAGGTGCCACACAGTGGGATTGAATCTGAAACCATGTGGTTGGGAAGCAAGCTTCTTACCACAGAGCCACGCCTCGGCCTGTAGTTGAAAGAGTTATATTGACATTTGCGTCAATGTGTCGAAAAGTTACTAAGTTTGACATGAGCTGGCATTCATACACGAAAATATTAGAGAAGGACCGTATGCCAAAACGCCAGTGATTTCTTACAAGCGCAGGATCGGTGTTACCCTCATCGGGAGCTGATAAGTATTTATTTTATCGACCCTGGAGCGCTGATCGGAATGTGAAGTTGACTGAAGCGAGATATGAACCGAGAAAGTAAAGTAGCGTTTATATACACCAAAAGTATTTGTATTAAGCTTAGAATAAGCAAATCCTCTCAATCGCCCACATCTACACTGCTGCTTATTCTATCAATCCAGTAATGACGGTAGGACAGGCGTCATTGGCTGTGGTGGAATATGAACTCAGAACGTAAGGAAACTAAGACGCCAAAATGCCTTTAATACGAGATCAAGGCGATACGAAACCTGTCAATCGTCCTCATCCGTAGAGTAATACAGTGAATTTGCAACGATATGATGAAATTGTATCGAGAATGAGTTAACCTTTCACTCATTAGTATATCGAATTTGCATCAATCAGCTATAACACATCACTTCAAATCATAGCTTTGTCTCCAGTAAAGCAAAATCAATACCAAAGTGAGTCCTATCGTGACTCAGCTACAAGGATCGTCAGATCAATCAATGCCATGACGTCTTGTATATTTCCTATCCCAAAGAACAAAACAACGTCTATGAAATATAAAAAACTTCCTGCATTAGTGAATATTCTAGTAATCCTCGCCAATCTCTACTTCCATCTCCATCTCCATATATATATTGGATATATATGGATATATATGGACATATATGGATATATATATGTATATATATATATATATATATATGTATATATATATATATATAATATATATATATATATATATATATATATATATATATTATATATATATATATATGGATATATATGATATATATATATATAATATATATATATATTATATATATATATATATATGGATATATATATATATATATATATACGTATGTATGCATGTATATATTTATGTATGTATGTATGCATATGTATATGTAGAAATGCGTGGCTTAGTGGTTAGGGTGTCAACATCATGATCGTAAGATTGTGGTTTCGATTCCTGGACTGGGCGACGCGTTGATTTCCTGAGCAAAACACTTCCTTTCTCGTTGCTCCAGTCCACTCTGCTGGCAAAAATGAGTAACGCTGCGATGGACTGGCGTCCCATCCAGCTTGAGAACACATACGCCATTTGCAAAAAGCAAATGGTGTCAAAAATGCTCAGTTTTATCCAAGTGACATTCCATTTTAATGATCTGAAAATACAAAAAAAATCAATAAAATTCAAAATTCAAAACACTATCTTGTAGAGCAAAAACTTATTTTTTAAATAACATAAACCATTTTGCCATTTTTTAATTTGAAAAAAAAAGCTCATGAATTATTCCTCAACTCAATGAATGGAAAATGGAAAGACGATTCAAAGACCTAAGAAATAACAAAAGAGGCATTGAGAAATTGGTAGCTGATACTCATTTCGTTCATCTTCAATCAACCACGATACAAATTCTTATGAACGAATTATAGAAGGCGTGTTTATTATATATCGAGGGCCATTTCTACAAAGGGAAGATTTTTACTCAGAAGATGACTTACTCTGATCAAATCACTAAAATCTTCTGAAGAAACAAATTGACTTCTCTTAGAGATCGTTACAATTGTTTTGTATTGAAAATAAGGAGCGCTCCTTCGGTTCCGACGACAAGGGTCCTAGCTGATACGACCAACGGAACAGCTTGCTCGTGAAAGTAATGTGCAAGTGGCTGAGCACTCTACAAACACGTGTACCATTAACGTAGTTCTCGGGGAGATTCAGCATGACATAGAGTGTGACCAGGCTGATCCTTTGAAATACAGGTACTACTCATTTACGCCAGCTGAGTGGGCTGGAGCAACGTGAAATAAAGTGTCTTGCTCCAAGACACAACGTGTCGCCGGGAATTGAACTCACGACCTTACGATCATGAGCATAATGCCCTAACCACTAAGCCACGCGCCTTCACATATTTAAAGTAAGCATTACAGACTATAAATATGCAAAATGGATATCTCTGCATAATTTCTAATAGGATACTTTCATTTCTTTTCCTCTACATCTGTAATTAGCACATAAATATTATATTCGATTCTGTATTTCATTTCAGCTATAATCATATACATACATACATACATACATACCCATATATATATATTATTACATACATACATATATAGGTATGCATGTACTATGTATGTATATGCGTGTGTGTGTATGTACACGCGCTTATATATTATATGCGTCGTTTCGTTTTGACGCACTATTATTTTGGCCCCTAGTTAATTATTACGGACTTCACACTGTCACTAGCATTTAACCTATGCTTCCGGCCTGAGGAGAAGTTCCTGCCAGCTGTCAGAGGCAATAACGGAGCAGGTGATAATATTCGATGTTGTGTGTCTGTAGGTTTAAATATATAAGCGCAAATATTTTCTGGTTAAAATTCCACCTCTAGCGATTGAATGAATATTTGTCTGGGCATAAGAAAAACAAACACAAACATACGCACGAAATATAATTCAGAATGCTGAATTATAGACAAACGAAGCGTCTACATAGGATTATGTCGTTACTTTTAGAATTTCGTTAAGTATATAGGCGTAGGAGTGGGTGTGTGGTAAGTAGATTTCTTACGAACCACATGGCTCCGAGTTCAGTCCCACTGCGTGGCACCTTGGACAAGTGTCTTCTGCTATAGACTTGGGCCGACCAAAGCCTTGTAAGTGGATTTGGTAAACGGAAATTTAAAGAAGCCCGTCGTATATGTGTATATATATATATATATATATATATATATATTATATATATATATATGTGTGTGTGTGTGTGTGTGTGGTGTGTGTGTGTGTGTGCATGTGTGTGTATGTATGTGTATTTGTGCGTCTGTATTTGTCCCCCCAACGGTTGCTTGACAACCGACGTTGTCGTTTTTACGTCCCCGTAACTTAGCGGTTCGGCAAAAGAGGACCGATAGAATAAGTACTAGGCTTACAAACAATAAGCCCTGGGGTAGATTTGCCCGACTAAAGGCGGTGCTCCAGCATGGCCACAGTCAAAAGACTGAAACAAGTAAAAGAGTACAGGAGTAAATGAATTAACCGACAAGTACGCATTACACGCTGAAAGCTGGAGTGGATGAAAACTGAGGTGATTTCTATATTGTTGTATCGAGAGGTTACCAAAATCTTTTCAGTACTAACGCTGTACTAAAGAAATCACAGTCAAACAGCCATCTAATTCCACTTTAATTATGCCAGGCATACTTTAGGAAAACTGAAGTTATTAATACACATGTATAGAAAGGGAGCACATTATATGCATACAAACATATATATATATATACAACTTTTTTATCTATCTATCGAACTATAATATCTTATAACAAGTTTACATCTAGAATATTGAAATTATAAATAACAAGGCTTGCACACGCACATACACACAAACACGCACGCACACAAACTCATTCACACCTACTCATATATATATATCTATATATATATATATATATATATATATATATATATATATATATATATATATATATATATATATATATATTATATATATATATATGTATATATATTGCGACCGCGTGTGTATCGTTGGTGATTTTTTTTTCCATCATCTTCTCTTCCTTGGATCTTTACTTTCTCTATGTTTCTAACGAAGAGCTCCGCTCGAAACGTTAAGTCCTCCTTCTTTCTTTCCTTTCCTGAACGTCCAATAATAGTATACTTGTTCCACGTCCTCGCGTTGTTGTGTTCTTATGTTTGCATTAACTATATATATATACATATATATGTATGTATATATATATATATATATATATATATATTATATATATATATATACATATATATATATATATATATATATATTTATATATATATATTTATTTATATATATATATATATTTGTTTATATATATATATATATATATATGTATATATATATTGGGTTACCGGAAAGTTCGTGCTGGTTTTTAAAGGAAGAAAAAGCTCAATAAATACATGCCATTACATTTTTAATCAACCAAATATGAGCCATTTTGTTGGACAATGTGTCTCCATCTTTCCTTTAACTTGAAAATACCCACTTCCCAGAATTCAGGTGGTTTCATGGCAAAGAATTCATCAAGTTATCTTTTTACGTCATCCAAGAAATTAAAATTTTTACCATTAAGACCATTCTGCAGAGACCTAAATAAGTGGAAATCCGAAGGAGCAAGAACTGGTGAATATGGAGGCTGGGGTAACACAAGCCAGCCGAGTTGCAGCAAATTTTGTATGGTTCCCAAAGAAACGTGCGGTTTTGCTTATCATGTTGGAAAACAGCATCCTTCCTGTTGGCCAATTCTGGACGTTTCTCTTGAATTGCTGCTTTTAACTCGTCTAGTTGTGTGCGGTATTTCTCAGAATTAATTGTCTGGTTACTTGGGAGAAGCTCATGGTACAGAATTCCTTTCCAATCCCACCAGACACAAAGCAATACTTTTTTTAGTGTGAAATCCGCTTTTGGGGTGGCTAAGGGTGGGTCATGTCGCTTAATCCAGGATCTCTCTCTCTGAACATTTCAGTAGATAATCCATTTCTCATAACCTGTTACAATTTGCTTTAAAAAAGGCGCGTTGTCATTCCGTTTATAAAGCGAATCACAGATGGAAATGCGATCCAAAAGGTTCTTCTCACTCAACCCATGTGGTACCCAATCATCGAAGCGATTTGTGTACCCAAGCTTTCCCGGGTGCTCATGAACGACGGATTTTGATAGGTTGAGGCTTTCTGCCAATTCTCGGGTTTTGCAATGTGGGCTATTCTCAATTAGTGAGTTGATTCGGTTATCATCTGTATTGCATGGTCTGCCTGATCGTTCTTTGTCAATAAGGCTACAATCTCCAGCTCGGAACCATGCGAACCACTTCCGTACAGTTCTTTCAGATAAAGAAACATCACCGTAAACTGCGCATATTTGTTTGTTTGCTTGTAAGACATTTTTCCCTTTACGGAAAAAGAAAAGTATCTAGTGCCGAAAATGCACTTTCTATTTTTAAGGGTTACAGAATTAACACAGATTATAGGAACATAAACCTTCTTTCACGAAAATATAACTTAAACTGTGCTCTAAATGCAGGTGTAGTCAAGTCCTATCTTATGGACTCAACCATGTTTTAAAATATGTCGACAGGTAAGTTACTATAATTCGGCACGAACTTTCCGGACAACACAATATATATGTGCGATTCAACGAGGTGAAGAAAGTAGCACTCAACACATTTGTTTGGAGTTACATGTACTCGATAGTGATGTGAATCAACTTACGGGATAAATATCTGATGATGTGGGTATGTTCTACG
>NC_043009.1:7223141-7228141 GCF_006345805.1 Octopus sinensis
TTATAACTGACAATTGTTGTTCCAATCCAGAGAACAATTTGTCTGATAAATGCTTGTTAACGTTTTCTTGTCTAAAAATAAAAAAGTTTAACTGTCTGGGCAATTACCATTCGCATTGCTGATTTGCTTTTTTTCTTTTGCACAGTCTCTGTTTCTAATTATTATATTTGCTTGCATACCTTCAGACATTTTCCTTTGATTAACATACTTGTTTTTTTTTTATTTTGTTTTGTTTGCTGAGTTTTTTTGGGTTTTTTTTTTCACTCACACATCTCTCTCTGCTTTTGCAATCAATACGAACAGGTACATCTTTCTGTTATCACAAAGTCTAATTCTTGTTTGAAGAGGAATTCTCAGGAATATGCAAAAAGAATATTCCTTAGGATACTATACGAATCAGATTACCGATGATTACTCAGCAATTTTAGTCTGTTTACATACGCTGTTCAAAATTCCAGTTTTCCTTCTACACGTCCCCATTACTTAGTGGTGCAGCAAAAGAAACCGAGAGTACGAACTTTAAAAATAAGAACTGAAGTGAAGTGGATTTGTTCGACTCTACAAGGCAGTGGCCTAGCAAGACCGCCATCCAATGAGTGAAGTAAAGGATAAAATATAAAACAATGTTTGTGTGTAACCCCCTTCGGTCATGACACTGACCATGGGATTGCACCTAGAAAGTTACCCTCCTATGCACAAGTACGTGCAAGGTTGTTTATGGTAGACCAGCAGTCGCCCATGCATACCGGTCTCCCCTCTCCACGCCACCAGTATTATCCAAGGGAAAGGCAAAGGCTTATACGGCTTGGCACCTGTGACGTCGCAACTCATTTCTACAGCTGAGTGAACTGGAGCAACGTGAAATAAAGTGTCTTGCTCAAGAACACAACAGGCAGCCCGGTCCGGGATTCGAGCTCACAACCTCACGATCGTAAGCTCGACGCTCTAACCACTGAGCCATGCGCCTTCACTTATTTTAAAATCTATGTTTATTTTAAAACCTATGCAACACTAATTGCCTTTGTTCTTAAGCATAAGTCATCTTATCAAAAAATCTCTGAAATTTTGAGATCCTTCAAATATTCTTTTAATACAATCGCGTACAACGAATACTTTATACCAACACAATATATTATCTGCGGTTTTCATTTCCCTTTCGTAACCTGTATTGATCTGACATTTGTTCAATCCTTCACAATTTCGTCCAGGTTCGCAATTTATCCCGGAATGTCGTTACTGAAGAAAGTCTCAGAGAATCCCAATTGCAGGTTTTGTCATGTAACACTTCTCCATTTATATATCTATAAATATTTTATCAAATAACCATTAATCTCTTGGTTTAATGCTCCCTTCTCTGGTTCCTTTAAATATCCGTAGCTACGCGATTATGTCTTGCCAGCAGTTAGTCCTGCTCCTACGCCATCAAACTTCATAGTTCTACTGCAAAGTGAATTATCTACAATGTTTGGGAACGAAAACCAATTTCCCACAATGCATCCCTTTTCCACCCTGTTGTAATTCATTCATCTTCTTTCTTACACGGCATCTCAAACTTTGTTTTCTTAAACACAACCATACATATATACACAATCTTCTCTCACCCTCAATTTTTTTCACGCATCGAGACATGTTAATTACATCAGCTGTCACTAAAACTACTCTATTATATCAGTTATTGACATCTTTTTTTTCCGATCGTATAAGTCGCGGTAATTTTCATAAAAATCTAAGTCTTCATACTTCTGTATTAAATTATAGTGAAGTTATGAAATACAGAATAGAACAGAAATAAATTACTTGTGGTGTTCTGTTATGGAATTCATCGAAATCCGAAGCAGCATAATTTCCTTAATATGTGTGGGCTTGGGCCAATACTAGAAATCGCTATCACCGTTTAATCCTTTCTCATTTCTGTTGTTATTATTATTGTTGTTGTTATTGTTATTATTATTATATTATTATTATTATTATTATTATTATTATTATTATTATTATTATTATTATTATTATTATTTGTTGAAAACTCTCAGCGTATCTTGCTGGGTATAATGGAAAGTTTTATCAGCCCACAGCCAACAGACGAAAGTAACAGTGGTTTACTGATCATCCTGCAAGGACCCTATGGAGAACTCTTACAGTTCCAAGCAATAATGATTTTTTTTGTATGTGTTCTATATTTATATTTGTACCGATCTTTTTGAGCCATGTTGGTAGTTGAGAGCTTATACTTCCAAGTGCACCAATTACTATTGATATCACGTCCACTTACTTCAATGCCACTAACCTGCGTATTTTTCACTTCAATTCATCATATCTGTTCATTTATTCTTCTTGTTTCTTTTCGATCTTGTTGTCACCGGGACATGCTATGTCGTTCATCATCCGAGTTTTTTTCTTTTCTTTTCGTTCACCACAACAATGCCGGGTTTCCGATGACTGATTTGATAGTCAAACTGAATCATTGCATCCCACAAGATGTTGTAATCTTCATTCTCAGTAACGTCATCTAAGAGTTGGTCATACCACGTTTTAGATCTTTCTAGGTCATAATCTCCACACAGATCCCAACTGGTCTTTCTTCCTGCATTGTCATATTGTCTTTTTTATTGGCATTGTGCCAATTTCGGGTATTCACAATTAAACGTGCCTCACCGTTTCACCACTCTCATTACACATCCTGCATTTATCACTCACAGTTCTGATGTCAATACTGCACTTCACGTAGTTCGTCTTCAATGCTTCTTTTACCCTTTAATTCTGATAGGGTTAACAAACATGAACATGGCACTCCGTCGGCTACAACGACAAGGCTTTCAGTTCATCTGATCAACGGAACAGCCTGCTTGTGAAATTAACGTGCAGGTTGCCGAGCGCTCTACAGACACGCTTACCTTTAACGTAATTATCAGGGTGATTCAGTGTAACACAGGATATGACAGGGCTGGATCTTTCAGATATGTTTCTTCATGTACCACGCACATCCGTCTTTTTGCTTCTATCTTCAGGTCACTTCTCTGCATCCATAACCACCGGTCTTCTTTATCTGTCTTGACGTTCATATCTCTTGCAAACTAACTCTATATTTCCCTTCTCATGATATTTTTCTCGTACTTCTTCATCTTTAAGTTTTTATTTCTTTACACAATTATCAATTTTCACGATGCCTTATTTCTTCACGTGTTTCAGAAATGGTTACCCGCCATTGTTTGTGTCCTATTCTTACCTGTTCTTATCTGCTCTAACACAATCCTGACAACTTATCGAACCTCTCTCACACTTTCTTCTAGACAAATACACCCTATCAATGATAAGCTTAGGATGGAATGTCCCATGTTAATATTTCCGTATCTTCCATTGTCATCAGTTCATCATTAAGACGGTGAGCTGGCAAAATGGTTCGCACGGCGGAGAAAATGCTTTGCAGCATTTCGCCTGTCTATAGTTCTGAGTTCAACTTCTGCCGAGATCGACTTTGCCTTTCACCCTTTCGGGATTGGTAAAATATGTACCCCTTGAGCTCTCGGATCGATGTATTTGACTATGTCCATTTCCCCCAAATTACTGGCCTTTTGCCAGAATTGAAGCCATCATTATTGTTGCTAAGGTAGCGAGGTAGCAGAATCTTTGGCACGCTGGGCAAAATGCTCAGTGGCATTTCGTACGTCTTTACGTTCTGAGTTCAAATTCTACCAAGGTCGACTTTACTTTTTATCCTTTCGGAATCGATTACATAAATACCAGTCGCGTACCGATGCCGGGATAATAGACGAACAATCCCACCTCCCCACAAAATTGCCAGCATTGCGTCTATAGCAGAAAGAATTATTAATATCATTATTACTCTCATCACTACTATAATCACAAACACAATTTTTTTTTTCTTGAATCAAATATAACAAAAATGGATGAAACATTTTATTATCCTACTGTACTTGAAAACCTCGCATTGCAACCAGTTTTATGTACATTAAACATCTATTTTTACTTCTATATCAGTGATTCGAAACATTGCATCGTATCAAATATTTTAAAATTATTTCTTACGGCCATTACCTAGCAGCATAAATTCCACGAATATTCCATATCTACTGTGCGGCGTGTAACTGTATTACAACTTGTATTGTAACCGCTAGACATTAGTAGTTGGCAATGCACAATAAGATATCCTATCTTCGTGTTGAACTAGCATATTTTACTGAGTGACGGTGCTTCGGAACAGATAGCATCTTCTTGCTCGTATGAACTCTATGGCTCTACTGCAATTATCGCTGCACAGCGGAAAGTGCGTGGTAGTAGTTTGTACACCAAATCAGAAATTGTCGATATGAAACAGAAATGTTTATCGATAATCGATTCCATAAGCTTATTTTAAGAACGGGAGATATTGAGAAATGTAGAAGGAGGATAAATAAATGCATTAAGATAAATTTCAGGTTAGAAGAGAAGGTGCAATATAATAAATTGATCGATTAATGCTATAATGGCAGTATTATCAAGAGGTTTGGCTGTGTTCATAAAATATGCTAATAATATTTCGGTCGAGGGCCGCAGCTGTCAAATGCAATCAGCGGGTCTTATGTCGTCCAAGGGGTCCCCAGTTTGCATCCAGCTATTAGCATTGAAATATAGCCGAACCTTCATGTTAATGACACACTACAACCCGCCGTAAAAATTAGTTTTGATGCAAGTTGATGGATCGTTATTACAGCAGTCATGTGGATTATTAAAAGCAAGTATTTATTGATGTTGCGTAGAAAGCGTGAAAGACAACGAAGAAGACCCTTCATAATATCCCAGACTAGTTTGGGATATTATGACTGATTTTTTAAAATGAATTTTGATTAGTTGTAGTAATCTATGCATAATTACACCATAACAAGAAGCTAACTGTACATATAGTCTGTTTAAAACGGCATTTCAATAGGTGAATGTGTCCACATGTGAGTTTTCGTTCAGCTAATATCTACAATGATAACAAGATTTGACAGAAATTAGTAATT
>NC_043009.1:7233141-7246870 GCF_006345805.1 Octopus sinensis
TACAACAGAAGAAATACTACAAAATCCCACCTGTCAGTTTGACTGCCAGGATCATTTCTTTCTGAATTGCACCATATTACATTTCGACGTTCCCGCGATAATTTCAGGCATCAAACTAGAGAAGTTCCAGATAGAATTCAGATGCATCGAATTAGCCAGTTGGCAGAACACATGTGTTCAGTGAAAAAATACAAAAACTGCACTAATTCCATAAACATTGTGACATTTTGACCTCCGAATGTAACAGATTCTATATTAGACCCGTTTAGCAAACCATTCTAACCGGCACCCATCACTTCAGTATGATCTCTTATACAGAGACAAACAAAGCGGGAAATAGGCAGAATCTTTAGCACGTCAGATCAAATATTCAGCAATATTTCTTCCGGCTGATTAGGTTCTGAGTTCAAATCCCGTCGAATGTATGGCCATTCATACATTCGGGTAAATAAAATAAGGTAGCAGTCATGTCCCTGTATCAACGTACATTATTTTCATTATTTACGTTTGACGGACATTTGTCCTCATCTTGTTTGTTAACACACTGTTTCGGATGATATACCCTCAGCCGTCATCAAGTGTCTTGGGGAATGAGGACCCAGGTTCGAAATTTCCCTAAGACGCCTGCTGAAGGCTGGAGGATATATCAGCCGAAACGTTGTGTTAACAACAAACAATACGAAGACAAATATCCGTCAACTGTAAATAATATAAATAATATACAAAATTCCTCATCTCTTAAATATAGAACTGTGGTTTCAATATAATCAACTTGCCCATTTCTATCGGAATTTCTGACCTTGAACCGCACAACAGATCCGCATCCCGTTCAGAGGCCATGTTGTGCTATCGGTTACATATACGCCACAGAAAGCGGGTAACCGGCTTTATGAGACCTAAGACTCGACAATAAAAGAAAAACACAAAGACAAGATATTCTGTATGGAGTAAACACTTGATCATACTGAACTCACTACTCGAATGGCGTTTATTTAATAAACCCTAGAAGAATGGAAAATATATTCAACCTGGGTTGGATTTGAACTCACAATTACTACACTGCATTTCCTCGGACATTCTAACCGCCCTGCCAATCTAATACCCGAATTCCCGATTAATGGTTTCTGAGAGTGACACAAAACTTCACAAATGTAGAACGAAGAAAAAGAATTTGATTTGTAGTTATTACATTGATCTTGAAAGAAAGAGAACAGAGTCGACCTCGGCGGGATTCCAACTCAGAAGGTAAAGTTTTGTAACTGAATACCGCAAGGCATAACACCATTGCCCAACAGATTCTGCAAGTCTATTGTCTTCTCGTAGAAATAATTATAATAGCCTCTGGGGAACAAAAGGAAAAAAATATAGAATTTCGAGTTTGATGATTCTCTGTCAAAACTTGCGTTAGAGAAGACGTATGTCTTTGCAATCTATTTTTGAATTTTTTCTTGATGTTTATTTAATTAAACATCATCATTATTATTATTATCATTATTGACATATTTTACTCTTTTCAAATTTTATTAAGTTCAAATTTGAACCGTCCTGAAATAAAATTATATTCGCTTTCACATGACATCTGTTTCTGAAAGGTAAAGTATGTTCACTAGATTTATTTCAATATATAATTATTCATCTTTTTATTTCGTTATCCTCTTGGTGTTGGGAAAGGAGCAAACAAAATCTTGAAGAACATTGGCTGGTCAGGGAGGTGTTACGAAACACGGAGACTTTTTGACGTATTTTAATTAAATTAAATTTTGAAATAAAAAAAGAACACACGTAAACTATTTCTTTTTTTCAAAAAAATATGATTATCAACGCAGTTATTATTTTTGAAATTAAAATTACCAAATTTTTATCGTTGTATACATACTGGACTTCGTATTACCAATAACAATATCAATAGTGCTATAATAACTATTATTACAAACGCTCTTAATATTGGCAATAATATCGTACAATAACATAAAATAATATACATCACTATGAACTTTTATATTCCCTCATTGAGTGAAATACGTCTCTTTTCCAAATTCACGGTTTTGTAATATTTTACTTCTAATATTATTATTGGTTAATCTTCTTGATCGTCCATCTATCGCTGATGAAGACGTAATCTGTGGTCTCAGCAATCAGCAGTGGAAACGCATGTGGCTCCGCAGCTCAAAGCCAGAAGCATACAGATGCCCGCAGGCGGGACACTGGTAGTCTGTGATCGGGACTGAGGATGATGAAACAATCCTGTAACGCATGTTTCTTGCGTCTGCGAGGCATTGCCATCTATCCTCCTCAAAAGCAGCAAAAGCAAGTGGAGGGGCAATGGCCCACTGGTTAGGGCAGCGGACTTGCGGTCGGAGGATCGCGGTTTCGATTCCCAGACCGGACGTTGTGTGAGTTTATTGAGCGAAAACACCTAAAGCTCCACAAGGCTCCGGCAGAGGGTGGTGGCGACCCCTATTGTACTCTTTCGCTCCAACTTTCTCTCACTCTTTCTTCCTGTTTCTTGTCCCCGACTTCCTACGCAACCGCTGAGCCTGGATGCGCATTCACCCATCCGTCGATACTCTTGGTGTCGGAGGGGTTGACCTGCTTTCTCTTCTGCGGGTCTTACGAATAGCAAAGGACCATGTTTCGGACTTCCTCCATCTTGCGAGCTCTGGGACGAAGACCGTTCGCGCACCAGCAGCTACAGCAATGTTGGGGATTGACCTCTATGTATCCCTGTTTGAGGTTGCGGTCTCGAGTTTGTGAAGCTTGATTCCACACCAATTTAGGTTGCCCTAATATCTCAACTTGGGTCTTCCTTGTTGCCTTGTGCCTTTCTTCAGCTCACCGTACATTAGCTGCCTGGGGACGTGGTGGTCGTTCATTCTGATGACGTGGCCGGTCTACCGCAACTGATCGCTGAGCAGAAGTGCTCGACGCTCGTGGGCCCTGCTCTGTCTAGGACTGCTGATCAGAAACTCTGTCCCGCCAGCGGATGCCCATGATTGTGCGCAGTGATCTTGTATGGAACTCTTCCAACTGGTTGATGTGCCGGTGGTATGGAGTCCATGTTTCACAACCATACAGCATCGTGGAGAGAACGATGGCTTTGTATATCTTGGTTTTATTGAACAGTCATTCTGTTGTAGTATTTTAACACTGAGACTACCGTGAGCTTGATTAGCTTTCTGGATTCCGGATTTGATAGATTTATCCGCTGAACCATCTGCAGAGACAGTAAGTACTGCATAGGTACCTGAGATTTTCGACAGTTCAGCTCAATGAAAATATATATAGGTGTGTTTATGTGTTTATCTATATGCTTATGTAAATGCATATAAGTGTGTGTATGCATGTGTGTGTCTATCTATCTATCTATCTATCTATCTATCTATCTATCTATCTATCTATCTATCTATCTATCTATCTATCTATCTATATATCTATCTATCTATCTATATCTATATATATATATATAGTAGAGGCGCAATGGCCCAGTGGTTAGGGCAGCGGAATCTCGGTTGTAGGATCGCGGCTTCGTCTCCCAGACCGGGCGTTGTGAGTGTTTATTGAGCGAAAACACCTAAAACTCCACGAGGCTCCGGCAGGGAGAGGTGGGGATCCCTGCCCTACTCCTTCGCAACAACTTTGTCTCACTCTTTCTTCCATTGGCCTGCTCGCTTAGCCAGCGGGGTGGCGTAATTTGAAGGCTAAAACAATGCGAAGCGCATTGCGACCAGCGATATGTAGCAACATCTGATAGCCTGGTCGGTCACGGTGATCATGGATATATATATGTATATATACATATAACTTATTAACTAATTAAATAATTATTTAATTAGTTAATAATTATATGAATTGGTATTATCTGTAAGTTGATGATTGTACGGAATCTATTCCTCCATTTTCTTATTTTGTATTATGATTTTGAGGTAAAACATTTTACCTTCGCCCATATAATACAATAAATGTACTAATTGCATTGCAATTGTAAGCATTTATGTATTAGCCTTTTGGTTACTTCACTGGCAGTATATTGGATAAATGATATCCCATAGTGGGTTACACTCATAACCCCTATCTCACTTTCTACTTATATATATATATATATATATATATATATATATATATATATATATATATATATATCTATATATATATATATATATTATATATATAGTAGAGGCGCAATGGCCCAGTGGTTAGGGCAGCGGAATCTCGGTTGTAGGATCGCGGCTTCGTCTCCCAGACCGGGCGTTGTGAGTGTTTATTGAGCGAAAACACCTAAAACTCCACGAGGCTCCGGCAGGGAGAGGTGGGGATCCCTGCCCTACTCCTTCGCAACAACTTTGTCTCACTCTTTCTTCCATTGGCCTGCTCGCTTAGCCAGCGGGGTGGCGTAATTTGAAGGCTAAAACAATGCGAAGCGCATTGCGACCAGCGATATGTAGCAACATCTGATAGCCTGGTCGGTCACGGTGATCATGGATATATATATGTATATATACATATAACTTATTAACTAATTAAATAATTATTTAATTAGTTAATAAATTATATGAATTGGTATTATCTGTAAGTTGATGATTGTACGGAATCTATTCCTCCATTTTCTTATTTTGTATTATGATTTTGAGGTAAAACATTTTACCTTCGCCCATATAATACAATAAATGTACTAATTGCATTGCAATTGTAAGCATTTATGTATTAGCCTTTTGGTTACTTCACTGGCAGTATATTGGATAAATGATATCCCATAGTGGGTTACACTCATAACCCCTATCTCACTTTCTACTTATATATATATATATATATATATATATATATATATATATATATATATGCATGTATATTATACACCACTCATATACATGCATACATATATAGCCGGTCGCTAACAAACGGCAAGACATTTTGAGTTAAGAGAGCTCCCGGTGTTTGTAAATAAGTAGCTGAGTTAGTGTGTGGTTGAACTGTCGATGCATTCAACCAAGTATGTACATCTATTCACGTAAGAATCTTACATGGAAAAATTCTGGAATGCGTAGCCAATCTTCACAGTGCCACGTCCGTTTCTTTTGCTCTTTTTCCGTGAAACCAACATTTCTAGGTTTAGCTGCAAAATTGTTAGTCCATAACCTAATGCACCTCTGATGATACGTACAAAAGAGAATCTGTTACCACAGTACAAGAACTGCAGGTTACGCATTGTTTCACCATAAACGTTTTTTGTTCCTATATTTATAACTATACGTTCACATCCGCTGGAGAGTTGAACTCTACAAAAATGCATAGCTTTTATTGCCTTATGTATGCAAGTATCTTTATAAAATCAATGAACTCGAAAACAAAGTCTGTATAGGAGTTTAATGTTCAACGAGAGAACAAAGTTGTGTTTGGTGTTTCGAGCTTTGAGCTTCTGTCGAGAATGATATTTACAAGAAAGACGAGTGAAAGCGAAATACTGAGTGAAGAGTTATTATGTGTTGGACCGTGTTTGGTCATATAGAGAAATGGTTTTATACACACACACTTATATATGAACTCTTTTACGCTCTTACATGTTTCGGTCATTTGACTTTGGCCATGATGGATCACTGCCTTTAGTCGAAGATACCAACTCAGCGGAATTTCGTCTGCCGCTACGTTCTGAGTTCAAATTACGCCGAGGTCGACTTTGCCTTTCATCCTTTCGAGGTCGATTAAATAAGTACCAGTTACGTACTGGGGTCTATATAATCGACTTAATCCGTTTGTCTATCCTTGCTTGTCCTCTCTGTGTGTTGCCCCTTGTGGGTAGTAAAGAAATAGGTATTTCGTCTGCCGTTACGTTCTGAGTTCAAATTCCGTCGGCGTTGACTTTGCCTCTCATCCTTTCGGGGTCGATTAAATAAATACCTATTTCTCTACTACCCACAATGGACTAAACTCAGAGAGGAAAAACAAGGACAGACAAACGGATTAAGTTGATTAGATCGACCCCAGTGCGTAACTGGTACTTATTTAATCGACCCCGAAAGGATGAAAGGCAAAGTCGACCTCGGCGGAATTTGAACTCAAAACGTAGCGGCAGACGAAATACTGCTAAGCATTTCGCCCGACGTGCTAACGATTCTACCAGCTCGCCGCCTTAAATAAATACCAGTTACATACTGAGGTCTATGTAATCCACTTAATCCTTTCCCCCAAATTTCAGGCCTTCTGCTTCCAGTAGAAGGAACCATTATTATTATTATTATTATTATTATTACTACTACTACTACTATTATTATTATTATTATTTGTTGTAGTAGTAGTAGTAGTAGTAGTAGTAGTAGTAGTAGTAGTAGTTGTAGTAGTAGTGTGGCAGTAGCTATTTTTGTCGTTAACCTACATGTCACATTTAATATTCATTCCTTTCCTTTTTTTTTCTCAATTTTAAAGCACATTTACCTTCCTCAGTTTTCGAAACAGCAAATGCATGATTCGAGGGATGTTTAACTACTATTTTCGAACAATTCCAATTGACTTACCAAGTGGCTTGCAACTTCCTCCATCGCTCTTGTTACTTCGATCCTGTCACAGTGAAAAAAAAAATAAGGTGGGCAAACAAGCAACTAAACACACAGTGCTCTAGTTGAGTCCATATATAATATTAGTATTGTCTAGTTACTATACAGACTGAGCCACTGAGCTGGAATCATTAAGCCTGCAGCTTCTGATTTCAGTAGAATGTCTCGGAGCCAGATGTAGCGCTATTATTTGCCGTAATCCGATTTATACAGTCATTTTGGCAATTTTCCCTGGAGGCTGTTTCATTCTCATATTGTATTCATTTTATTGCATGGTCGTATCTTATATCTGTCTTTAATTCAGTTACTTTTACTGCTGTTATGGCTGTACTTTAGGAAATCTGCATATATATATATACATATTATACATATATATATATATATATATATATATGTATGCATTTATACATATATGCATATGCATATATATATATATATATATATATATATATATATATATATATATATATACATATATGCATATATGCGTATATATATATATATATATATATATATATATATATATGTATTTATACATATATGCATATATATGCATATATATATATAGATATATATGTATTTATACATATATGCATATATATGCATATATATATACATATATATGCATATATATACATATATATACATATATATATATATATATATATATATACATACTCATATATATATGTATACATTTATGTATGTACTCAGACACACACACATATTTTTATATGTATGTATGTATGTGTGTGTGTCTACATAAGTATATACCAACATTTCCTCACAATACACGGAAAATACAGACATATGTATACATACACAGACACACATGTACACGTACATATATATGTGTGTGCGTGTGTGTGTGTGCATACACATATGTATACATACAATATATGTACAATATATACATACATACATACACATACTCACACACACACACACATGCTAACAAACGTCCTTTCCTGCCAAACACGAGAAAGAGATGTACTGCCCAACATTGTATTGACATGGGGAGCCCGTATTCATATACGTTTGCATATATCCGTGTGTGTGTGTGTGTCTGTGTGTGTGTGTGTGTGTGTGTGTGTGTGTGTGTGTGTGTGTGTGTGTGTGTGTGTGTGTGTGTGTGTGCGTCCTAGTGCTAAATATGTTTGTACTTTAAAATATTCTTCTACATTCTTTTGATGCATGGCCGCTGATTTTTAGCGTTTTATATTATTATGAGTTTCATAGATGCTTTGGCATCCGCATATCACCCTGAACCGTCAACCTCGAGTCTGTTTCTATTCTTGTTATATAAACTTGATCTTTCTTTATTTGATCAATCTAATAATTAAAGGTCTTCCAATCTTCCTCATCCCATATTTTCTAGGTGTTTTTTCCTTTTCTTTTTCGTTTAATATCTTCCAATTCATATTGGTCAGTGCGGCGATCTGTATTTAACAGTTTGGTATCTTTTGTGGCGGAGAGTTTGGCTGCCGCTTTCTTTTTTATAGATCGTGCAACCGCTCAGAGGTTCACTTGTTAGTTCGTTGAATCAGTTGTCGTGGTCTCACGTTAAGGCTCTTGCTGTTGTTGCGGTCTTCTTCTTCTTCTTCTTCTTCTTCTTCTTCTTCTTCTTCTTCCAATCAGGACTCACGCCATTAGCTACAAAGTATAATCTCTAATTCGAGCCTACTCTAAGCTACTAAGAATGCGTGAAGTAACTTGAAGATCCACCCACCACACGCGATAGACTGGCGCTTGCACAGGTGTGAAAGCTACGTTGTTATTCTCATTCCGTAAACGGGGGTTTTTAACGGGTTGAGAGCTGAACCATCCTGGGGTACAGAGGATTGGCAGTCTAGACTAGGGTCTGAAAGTTTACCACACCATAGTGGGTTACACCTTGGTTTCTCTGCTTTGTAGCAGAAGTAGGAAGAAAGAGTGAGAAAACGTGGTGGTGAAAGAGTACAACGGGGTTCCCCACTACCCACCGCCGGAGCTTCGTGGAGCTTAGGTATTTTTGCTCAATAAACACTCACAATGATCGGTCTGGGAATCGAAACCGCGTTCTTACGACCGCGAGTCCGCTGCCCTAACCACTGGACCATTGCACTTTCACTCCTGCTGTTGTTGCGGTTGCTGATGACGATGATGATGATGACGACGACTGCCATCGTGATCACTAGAAGATGAATAACAGCAGCAACAACAACAACATGAAGCTGATGATGATGATGGTGGTGGTGCTGATAATATTATTTAAATATAGGGTAAACCTGTTCGAAAAAAAAAAACAATGATCGAAATATCCGAATATGACCACACCATCTTTGTATAAAATTATCTATGAGTTCATTAAATAATATGTTCTAAAATATTTGGATGTGCCTCAATCAGATTCGTGAATAGTAGTCAATCGATCTTTCATTTCTCTGACATGCTCTACATTGAGAATCTTATTGTTAAGAACGTTGGCCACCGAGAGAGATTCTTTCACGTTTCGTATTTATCCGAAACGCAACGTGTATGCATAATGTACATTTGCTGTTGGCGTACTTCAAGGCAAGATGTCTAGTCAATAGATTTAAAATGCCTATTTGTATTTAATTCGTTCCTAGTTTTAATAGTTTGACTATTGAGTGCCACTATCTGTATAATTTTCTATATTTTCTATATTCGTGGCCATATTTTTGTCAGTGACTAAAACAGAAAATTAAGTTTCTCCCAAAAATAGTTCATTAACATAATTATTTTCTTTTGCTAACTTCTATAGGCGAGAGACTCCAAATATTACGTAGTTCTCAAAATTTTTATGCAAAACTCACTTCTTATAATTTTGTTTAATTTTTACTATTCCGGAGTAAATTGTAAACATACTTTGCATTAATCCACAGTAAATAACAAAAGTCATTTCAAATTTTCGAACAAGGCCTGTAATTTTCAGGAGTGGGGACAAGTCTTCTATATCGTCCCCAGAACTGGACTTGTACAATATTTTATGAACCACCTCGGCGAAATTTGAACTCAGAGTATAAAGAACCGAAAGAAATGATGCTAACTATTTTATCCAAAGCACTAAGATTTGCCAGATCTATTATATAAAATCCGTTCTGTCTGTCTGTGTGTGTGTCTTCTAGGATATCGGGTATCCTCCATCCGATTGCGCTCTAATTTGATATGTAGATACCGACGGTATCAGGGCGTGTATAGGTCTTGAAAAGATTACAAAAATCGATTCCAGATGAGAATGCGATCGATAAAGCCGTAGGAACGTACATTTGTAAAATCACTTTTCTTAGAATAGAAAAAAAGTCCATCTTTATTTCTTCTTTTGCTGGTGTCTCAAATTTAGGTTAAATCAGTGTTTCTCAAAGGGGAGGCCTATGGGACGGTCGGACAAGTTGTTTTGAGAAAATTTGGTTTAAATGTTTGACGACTCAGCACCGTCCATTGGACGGGGGTGGGCTTTTGGTCGTAAATAATAATAACAAAAATATTATTATATGAAAACTCACAACTTATTTTCCTGGGTATGATGGAAAGTGTCATCTGCCCACAGCCAGCAGACTAAGGTGGCACCTGTTTACTGGTCATGTTTCAAGAACGCTGCAAAGAATTCTTGCAGTTCCAAGCAATGTCGATTTTTATAGGTGTTTCTACCTTCACACATGCACCTGTCTTTTTTCACCCATGCTGGTAGTTGAGTGCTGATACTTCAAAGTGCACCAATTACTATTCCTATCACATCTACTCTCTTCAGTGACCACAAGCTTCGTATTTCCCACTTCAGATTGTCATAGTTGTTTTTTTTCTTCTTTTTTCACATTGATCCTGTAGTCACCTGGTCATGCGGATTATTATCTTCATCATCATCATCACCATCATCATCATCATCATCATTATCAGTATTATTCTTATTATCATTATTACTATTATTATTATTATTATTATTATCATCATTATTATTATTATTATTATTATTATTATTATTATTATTATTATTATTATTCTATGTTTGACTTTTGCTTTATATTTGTACAAGTTGGCTCCAAGTCTCACCCAGAGACCTCAAGAGACAACAGGGTTGGAAGTTCATGTTGTTGTTATGCCTAGTGTGCCATATATTTGGGGGGTGGAGATGTTGTACTAATGAATGTCTAAAAAAAAAAAAAAGGTTTTTTTTTTTTTTTTTTTTTAAACCGAAAATTATGATTGTTTTAAACCTTGAGGTTACATAGAGAGTATTTTGCGTAGGATATGAGCAGTTCCCATGAGCACTATCTTTTGAACTTCTGCCATTTTTGGGTTTCCTGGTATCTGAGTTAGGTAGCTATCAGCCCCTTTTGCTATCATTCCCAGGGCACCTATGACAACAGGTATTGTTTTAGTCTTCAGCTTCCACATTTTGCTGATTTCTATTTCAAGATCTTTATATTGCTCAGTTTTTGGTAGGTCCTGACAGATACGTTTATATCGATTGGGACAGTCATATCAATGAGGAGGCATGTTCTTTGTTTGAAGTCTTTCAATATGATGTCTGGCCTATTTGCATCTATCTTCCTGTCAGTTTGAATGGTGAAGTTCCAGAGGAGTGAGATGTGGTCATTTTCAAGCACTGGGGGTGGTTTGTGTTCCCACCAGTTTTTTTCATGGGGCAAATCCAGGTTTTTACAGATTACCCAGTGAATATATTGTGCAGCTCTATCGTGCCTGTTGAGATACTCTGTAGGCGCTAGAAGACTGCACTTGGAGACCACATGGTCAATGGTTTCATTTTGTTGCTTGCATACACGACACGTTGGACTGCTTCTGATCTTTAATATGTTGGCCTGGTAGTTTTTTGTTGGTAGGCATTGATCTTGAGCTGCTATGATAAACCCCTCTGTTTCAGATTTTAAGCCAGAGGCATTAGCCATTGATGGGTCAGGGCTTTGTCGATATCTGCATTATTCGCTCTCTTTGGGTATTTGCCATAGAGAGGTTTTTCTTGCCATTTATTATTCAGAATATCTAAGGCCGCAGTTTTGGCACGGGTTTTCATGCGCCTAGCTTTTCTCTGTGCTTGTTTCTTGTATGTCTATCTCTAATTCCGAAATTGGTTGTATTCGGAATTCACTTAGATATTCCTTTGCCTGTTTTGTGACTGAGTATGATGCTTTCTTGTTTTCATGTTTTGAGACAAGTTTTAACATCCAGTCCTCAGAGTTTTTCAGGTAGGTGTCTAGGCCAATTGTAGCAATCTTCATTGTTATTGCCAGTTGCAAAAGACCACGGCCTCCCTCTTTTCTTGGCAGATAGAGTCGTTCTGTATCTGCCTTAGGGTGGTGCATTCTATGCATTGTCAACAGTTTCCTTATTTTTCTGTCGAGCTGACATATTTCAGTAATTGACCAGTTAATAATATTGAAACTGTAAGTCACGACTGGTATAGCTAATGCATTGATTGCTTCGATCCTGTTTCTTGCATTCAGCTCTGTCTTGAATATTGCTCTCACTCTTCGATAGCATTCTCTCCTGATCCTTTCCTTCATCTCTGAATGCCTTATTCCGTTCCCTTCAATTACCCCTAGGTACTTGTAGCTCTCCGCTGGGTCTAGTTTTATCATTATTATTATTATTATTACTATTATTATTATTATTATTATTATTATTATTATTATTATTATTATTATTATTATTATTATTATTATTAAGACGTCGCACAGTATACAATATCGTGAAGTTGTTGAGTGAAGATATTGAAGATACCGTGGGATTTATTGTTTGGCAAGTCACAAAGGCATCAGACTATTCTTCTTCCTCTTCTTCTACTACCTCTTCATCATCATTACCTTCTTCTTCTTCTTCTTCTTCTTCTTCTTCTTCTTCTTCTTCTTCTTCTTCTTCTTCTTCTTCTTCTTCTTCTTCTTCTTCTTCTCATTATTATTATTATTATTATTATTATTATTATTATAATAATAATAATAATAAATTATTATTATTATTATTATTATTATTATTATTATTATTGCAGAATCATCAGCACGCCGGGCGAAATGCATATCGGTGTTTCGTCTGCAGTTACGTTGTGAGTTCAAATTCCATCGAAGTCGACTTTGCCTTTCATCCTTTCGGGGTCGATAAATTAAGTACCAATCAATTACTGGGGTCGATGTGATCGATTGTCCACCCACTCCACAAAAATGCAGGCCTTGTGCATATAGTAGAAAGGATTATTGTTAATTTCGCTTATCACAGGTTTTGTTGTAGCTCCTGGAGTCTTGCATGCGTAGCGGGCTTACAACCTGCAGCCTACGGTACCATGCTATTCTTTCTTTTTAGCTATCTAATACTTTCCTTATTATTCTGGCCATGCCAAGGAGGCAAACCTTTTCTAACAGTTCTACTGGTCACTCTCTTCCAATTTCCTTTATATTCCTCTTGATGCCATCTGATACTGTTCCCAACGACCCAAAAATAATTGGCACTATCTTCACCTTCTTCATAGCCGGGCTCGAGGGTTGTATCTAAGTATCTTTTTGTTTTCCTTTTTGACTAGTCGTGGGTCAAATGGGCATGCAACATCAACCATTTAGAATATATGATGCAGGCCTTGTGCCTATAGTAGAAAGGATTATTATTATTATTATTATTATTATTATTATTATTATTCAATCATCTCCAGTGCCCGACAATTTATGACGTGTGGGTTTATGTCGAGCACTCACAGTCGCGTTTCGCATGAAACCAGCGATCAACCGCTCCTTTTCTTTAGTCGGGAAGGCCGGGAAATTTTCATCCGCCCGGTGGCCATGGCGAAAGACGTTGTGTGGTGGGCAAGACAGAAAGGACTGAAGACGGGAACTGTTCTCTCTGGCGAATCTCTGATCAACTTTTTTCCACTTGAAGAAGTGGATCAGAGTGGAGAGGGAGGTGCTCCCTTCTATAAGGTAGGTGGGAATGTCCGTGTGATCGGGCCTGTTCTCAGTATACGGTTCTTAGTGGAGTGAGTGAGAGAGGAAGTACTTGATTAAGTTTTCAGGGAAACTGTGGTTTTCTGTGGGGGTTGCATGGTTTTTCCATCAAGGAATTATATTTGTTTCATTTTATAGTTCACTTTTTGTTGTTGTTGTTTTCTGTTACCATGGAGCGCACCCCCTCCTTTACATCTTTGTATTTGCGTCCGTGTGCTCTCTGTAGGCCCATTTATCCAA
>NC_043009.1:7246970-7249470 GCF_006345805.1 Octopus sinensis
AGTTTTAACTGTTGTTATCTCTTTTGAGATTCTGGTGGAGAACTGACACATCAACGTCCATGTTGTGATTCAAGAGAAGAATTCACAGTAGAAGTTTCCAATTACTTTCTTATCACACTGCATGAAACATTCTTACAGTAAGTGACAAAAGCCTTTACGTGGTCGAGTAATCGGCTAGAAATAGCAGCCAAAACGCTATCGCCTTCAAGAAAAGTATAACTTTCCATAGAAAACACTAAAATATGAGCAGAAATGGCTGTGGGGTAAGAAGCTTGCTTCAGTCCCATTCCGTTCCACCTTGGGCAAGTGTCTTCTCCGATAACAACGGGCCGACTTAAGCCCCGTGGGTGGATTTTTTAGACGCAAACTGGAAGATGTTCGTTCTACATCTATTTGTCTGTTTGTGTGTGTGTATGTGTGTGTGTGTGTGTGTGGTGTGTGTGTGGTGTGTGTGTGTGTGCATGCGTGTGTTTGAGACTATGTCTCTCCGCACAGCACGGCTTGACAAACGGTGTTGGTGAGTTTAAATCTCCGTAACTTAACGGTTCGGTAAAAGGGACCAACAGAATAAGTACCGGGACTATTAAGGACTAAAAATTCTTCCAGGCTGTGCCCCACCATGGGCGCACTCTAATGAAACAAGTAGAAGATAGCCAAATCTTGCCTGAATTCAAAATAAAAATGGTCGCCGCTTGGATGCTTTTGAGGGGAGATCACTTAGTTAGGGGTTGAAAAGGAGCCAAACAATAAGAAAAAATGACGACAATAACCCCTTCCATAAATTTATAATACACTGAAGCCTATTTCGAAATTACAGCTAAATATCGTGGACAACGTATCTGGATACAAAACGAGGGTTTACAGCTTTAAACGTAGGTCCCCTAATTCGGATATGATCTGAAGCTAAAGAACTTCAATAACATCAGCAATGAAATATTTTTTACATTCATAACATGGTAAGATCTATTTCGGAACTGCAGTTAAATAGGCGCAGACGTGGCTGTGTGACATAGTCGCGGCGTGTCTGTGTAGTAAGAAACTTACTTCCCAATCACATGTTTCCGGGTTCAGTCCCAGTGCGTGGCAACTTGGATGAGTGTCTTCTACTATAGCCTCAGCCCGGTCGACCGAAGCTTTGTGGATGGATTTGGTAGACGGAAACTGAAAGAAGCCGGTGCCGGTACATTCACTGTGAAAAATTAGAATGCTGAGAGTGAGCCCCGCCAGAATGCGAAATGCATTGAATATATATAATATATATATATATATATATATATATATATATATATATATATGTGTGTGTGTGTGTGTGTGTGTGTGTGTGTGTGTGTGTGTGTGTGTGTGTGTGTATATATATAGATAGATAGATAGATAGATAGATATAGATATAGATACATGTGTGTATGTATGTATATATATTTATGTATGTATGTATATATATATATATACACACATACACACACGTATATATATATGTATGTATGTATGCATGTATATACATATGTATGTATGTATTTAGGCATGTATACATATGTGCATAAGTTTGTTCGTCTGTGTTTATCCTCTCGCCACCATCGCTTGACAACCGATGTTTGTGTGTTTACGTCCCCATAACAGAGCGGTTCGGCAAAAGAGACCAATAAGACAAGTACTAGGCTTACAAAGAGTAAGTCCTGGGGTCGATTTGTTCGACTAAAGGCTGTGCTCCAGCATGGTCGCAGTCAATGGACCAAATCAAATAAATGAAAGAAAGAAGAATGCGATGAACACAAACACAACTTGTCATTCTGTGAGGTAGAATGTCTGAAACTTCTGGATGTGAGCTAAACAACAAAACATCGATAAAAAAAACAAAAAAACTTTGCGATCTAGTGCTGGAATTGATTGTATCTACTGCACCATTCTCTCCAAACTGCTGGCATTCTGGCTAAATAAGAATCAATATGGATTTCAAAATTTTGGCACAACACCGCCAAGTTCGGCTGAGAGGTAAATCGATACATCGATCCCAGTGATCAACTGGTACTTATTTCATCAACCGTGTAGGCACGAAAGGCAAAGCTGACCTCGCCCCGGCATTGTAGCTCAGACGGACCAAATGTGTGTGCTAACGATTGTGCCAGCTCGCTACCTTAACACTGATATTAATATTTTATATTAGTTTTAAGGTGGTGAGCTGGCCGAATCGTTGGTGCGCTGACCAAACTGCTTCTCGACATTTCGTCCGTCTTTACGTTCTGATTTCAAATCTCTCCGAAGTCGATTTACATTTCATTCCTTAGGGGTCGATTACATTAATTCGAGTAGAAAACTGGGCTCAAAGTAATTTGCGTATCCTCTCCCTGAAATTGCTGATCTGCCAAAATTTTAAACTAATATTAATTTCTGTATGTGATTGGCAGAAACGTCAGAGAGTTTTGAGTTCAAATTCCGCCGAGGTCGATTTTGCCTTTCATCCTTTCGGGGTCGATAAATTAAGTACTAATTACGCACTGGGGCC
>NC_043009.1:7254470-7281970 GCF_006345805.1 Octopus sinensis
ACGCTTGGCGAAGAGTATAAACAAATATGTAGATACTATTGATTTCATATTTTAGCACAAGGCCGGCAATTTCGGAGGAAGGGATTCCATTACATCGACCTCTGTGGTCAAGTGGTACTTACATTTTAAAACCTAGTGCTTATTCTATATCAATATTTTTTCACGAAATGCTACATTTATAGGGACACTAACATACCAACACCGGTTATTCGGTTGTCAAGCGGTGGTGGTGGGGTACATGCACAGACAACCCCGTAAATATATATATATATACATATACATACATGCATATACATACATACATGTGTGCGTGTGCGTGTGTGAGGGGGTATCCGTGTCCGTGTCCGAAGTACTTCTTTCAGTTTCGGCTTCTAATTCTACTCATAAGGCTTTGGTCGACCGAAACTCTACTAGAAAACATTGGCTCGTGATGTCATACAGTGGGACTGATCCTAGAACGATGCTGTTTGGAAGCAAATTTCTTACCACACAAAACCCAAATTACAACCCCGTGAGAAACGTGCCAAACCCTTCACATGACACCTTCAATTAAATAGCACATCTCAAACAGTAAACTCCTTGCACACAGCAAATACTCTTAATAATTATTTCAAATTGTGGCCACAAGGGCCGCTTGGGGGAAGTGGGGATGAGTCGATTACATCGACCCAAGTGTTCAACTGGTATTTATTTTATCGACCCCAAAACGATCAAGGCAAAGTCGGCTTCGGTGGAATTTGAAATCAGAACGTGGCGAAATACTGCCAAGCATGTCGTCCAGCTTGCTAACGATTCTGTCAGCTCACCGCCTTCAAAAAATATATTCTTAATAATGACACAAAACACGCAAAGCTAAAAGGTTATCTCATATACAAACATTATAACAGAAACCATATTTTACACATTCATCGTATACTTCAGTATAAATAAATTTTTATTCATTGAGATAATTATTTATAATGTTCTGAATGATATTATTACCATCATATAATTCATAGACTTTGTGGCATATTTTAATGTAAAACCAAATTGTTCATTTGTTCGTTGCACATTTACCTATCAGCAGTTCTTCGTTTTCCCTACTTATTGATAAAAATAGGTGCTGGTCAGTTTTTAGAATTTTTTAAACTGAAAGAATTAGAATAATTATTTCGTTGTTGCCCACAAGGGGCTAAACATAGAGAGGACAAACAAGGACAGACGAAGGGATTAAGTCAAATACATCGACCCCAGGGTGCAGTTGGTATTCATTTAATTGATCCCGAAGGAATGAAAGGTAATGTTGACCTCGGCTCTGCTATACCACTGTGGAAGATATCACCCACATCATCAACAGTTGCCCAAAATGTCTATGAGGTACTACCTTCCTTTGAGGTAGGATATTGTTGCAAGGACCATTTACAATGCTATCCGCATGAAGGACTGCCCTGACGTATATATGAAATGCATATGGGAACCAGCAGGTATTCTTAGCGATATTCCCTCTGCCTTTACGTTCTGAGTTCAAGCTCCCTCGAGGTCGACTTTGCCTTTCATCCTTTCAAACTGAAAGGCTTAATTATTCACAAATTTACAAACAAAGAATAATGGTGGAACAGCGCATTAGAAACATCAGTTCGGTGCAAACATAACATACGTGATTTTGTTCTGTGGAACAGGGAACAAAATCATGCGCTGTTGTTGAAGTCAGCTGATCAGCAAATGTGAAAGTACAATCAAAAATCCAGGGAAGAAAGAACATAAATGACGAATTAATGTGGAACTTACAAGACTTGTACCTTGTCTCTGAATTCTCAATAGGTACAACAGGTTTATGTACCGACAAATTTACACAGAACCATAGGAGAATTCGGATTCACGGAGAAAGAGCAAAGAAACTGAAGTGGATTCTCCAAATGAAATCTATTAATTGCGAAGTGATAATTGGTAATGATATTCCAAAGATTCTTCATTTGAGATCCTTATGTGAAAAAATACATACGCTTAGGTACATGCATCGACAGTTAAATCGAACCACCAACTCAATCATTTATTTACAGAAACCAACAAATCTCTTAGAAAAGAAGTATTGTCACTCTGTTAGCGACCGGCTTCAACTGTCTGAAGAACTTAAATAAAACTCAAAGGAAAATCATACATACATATATTCATACATACATACATTGTTTAATAACAGTTTGATTTGAGTTCATGCAACTTAGAGATTTGTGGGCTTCTAAAAAAAATAGAGAGACAGTCGGACAGATAGACAGACAGACACAGACAGATAGATAGATAAATAGATAAATAGATGAATACCTATATATGAAAATAAATATATCGATGTTTGTATAAGCGTATATATATATATATGTGTGTATATGGATATATATATATATATATAGAGAGAGAGAGAGATCGTACATATTTTGTTGTCTGAGGGGAGGTCACAACAGGCAGAGAATTTCTTTCAACACAGAATTCCCATGACGATCATGCAAACCAGTTAATATACATATACATGCATATGCATCTATATATTATAATATATATATATATATATATATATATATATATATATATAAATATATATATACACACATATATATATGTATGTATATATTGCAATATATATTTATACGTATACATATATATGTATATACCTATAATATAAATATATATACACATATGCAAGTCTCTCTCTTCCTTTCTCTCTCTGTCTCTCCATGTATGTACGTATGGATATATATATATATACACACATATACATATATGTGTGTGTGTGCGTGTGGGTGGAGGTGTTTGTTGTGTGTTGTGTGTGTGTATGTGTGTGTGTGTTTGAAGATTTAAATATTTTATGGATAGAAATACCTTCATAAATATTTGCTGAAGTAGGAAAGAAAGAGCGAACTGCAAAGCGACGACAGGAAGTATTTGCCTGTCAACTGCTCGACGGATAACTTATCTCAAAACATAACAACAAAGGTGAGAAAGAGGGTTAGATGAAGGAGAACAAGGTTACAGAGAAAAAAGATGAATAATTGGAATACGTACGCAATTTTTGGTAAAGGTCATACTTTCAATTAAAAGTGCTTCTGAAAATTGGCATTCATATCTTTTTTTTTTCAAAGTTAGTAATTATTAATTAATAAAACTGAACTGATGGTAAATATGATATAATGTCATCTGTTTTTATGGTATAAAGTTAAGATTAGGTGTCAGTTTTTAGAACAAGTTAATGATTTTAATAATGCTAAGTTTGAGAAATCGTTAAGTTTTTATCTAAATGATTGTTGGTAGATGAAGGGAATATAAATTTATTTGTTTATATATTGTTATTTTTTGTTTTTAAATATAAGCACCATTAACATGTGCCACTTGGTACTAAATTCTTTTATCTGGAGCAGAGAATGGAACGGTTTAATCGAGCAAATCACACGCGAATTTTTTTTTTTTTTGAAGCCTGGTGTTTATTCAATCGCCAGAATAAACTGTTAGATTATTGGGACGCAAACAAACCACCACTGGTTGTCAAGCTGTGATGGAGGATAAACACTCATGCAACGCACACATGTTACATGTATATATATATATATATATATATATATATGTATCACACACATATACATACACACACACACACACACACAACACACACACACACACACACACACACACATATAGTATATATATATATATTATATAATATATATATATATATATATATATATATATACGGCAAGTTTCTGTTTAAGTTTCTGTCTGGTAAATCCACTCGCACAGCTTTAATCGGCCCGTGGCTGTAGCACAAGTCACTTGCCATACAGTGGAACTGAACGCAGAACCACGTGATTCAAAAGCACACAGTCTCGCTTGCACCTACAGAAAAGAAATGGTGCTTTTGTACTGCTTATACCAATGCTTTTACTGCTATAATATTTTTGGTTGTCCTTAGACAGCGATAATAAAAACAGAAATTTCGTAGTTGCTTAATTGAATATATATATTGCCGCTTAAAATGTTAAGTTCTTTAATAATTGACTAAAAATTCGGTCAAAGAAATATAAATGTACTCTTAAGATATAATCATTAGTTTCACACTATATACGTTTTAGCGTAAGATATTTGTGTCCGGGCAAATGTTATATATTTTTAGGTAAACAAATTAGAGACGCTAGATTTATAGTCGCCTTCTAGAAAAGACAAACAAGGAATATATTTATTAATAAACTAGAACCTTTATATGCTCTGAACTACAGATAGAGATATTTTAATCTTCTGTCTATGCATATACTAAGAGCGAGTTTACGTCAAGCGATGTTAGGAGTAAGAGTCATGCCTCAAAACTAATGGAAGAAATGTTAATATTTACGAAGTGAAGTAAAAAAAAAAGGAATAACGGCAAGCATAAGAAGTAAGAGAACATTGGAAAGGAATAGAATAAATTGGAAAGGAATGTGAAGAAACCGAAAGTAGGGAAACCCATAAACATGGATATAGTGATGCAGATAAACACGATTAAATTTTGTATTCATAAACATATATATACACATATAGATCTATATATATATATATATATATATATAGATATGCATATAGACACAAAAGCTAAATATATTCTGTAGCAAAAACAAATGTGTACAAGCATGTAAATGTTTATATATATTTACAAATAAATGTACTTTTACATTGAGTATTAAAAAATAAAGACGAAGGGGTAAATGCATAGTCTTTTAAAGTCAACAGCTGTTTCTTGGAGATCAAACTTATATAATAATTTTAATGTTCATAATTAGCAGATACAAAGTGCAAAAGGTCATGGGTGTGCAAGCCGATGATTGACGCATAAAGACATTACCGTAACACAGACCTCATTCGTCAATATATATATATATATATATATATATATATATATCCCTATATATATCTATATATGTGTGTGCATATGTATGTGTGTGTGTACCAAGCGTAAATGTGTATATTTCAATCACTTTCTCTTCATCAGCTCGCCTGGCTTTCTTTTATAGTCACTTTTCACTCTCCATGGATCTAGTCCGTCGATAAAAACCGTTTGAGCGCCCGTAATGTATTTGCTATATGGAGTACCTCTACATCTCACAAATTGGCTGAAACCTATAAGTATGCATATATGTGTGTATGATGTATGTATATGTGTGTGTGTGAGTGAGTGAATGTGCATGTGTATGTGTGTATGTGTGTGTGTTTCTGTGTGTGTATGTGTGTATTTGAGTGTGTAAAGAGATCCACATACCATGAGAAAATATCAGCATTTTTCGCTAACTAAAATGAAGTCTGTCTAATTTGTAACAATTAAGATTAAGTCGCCGAAATAGCAAAAACGTAAACATTATTATGGGATATAAGCTATGTCAAATATGGAAGCATTGTTATGACTTCTAAAATCTGTCTTACAAAGAGGTCTGAGAAGCACCGACAAGGTTTTTCTAGTACACAGTAAGGCCCAACAAAATTAATTTAATCTAGTAAATAATTACATGAAGTGAGACTTAGGTCGATATAGATCGTTAATGTTTATGATGAAGGGGTGGGTGTTGCTCTAGGGACATACCTAGATAAAAAGGTACGAGATCAGGTGTCGGTTGGGATGAAAGAACCGCGGATGAGAAATTCAGAAAGATTGAAGACATATCTGGAGAAAGGAATAGAGTGTTCGGTTATTAGCATTTCAACACTATCACAATTACTACCAACACCACCAGGATAACTAGAGTCACCGCAACTACCAACTGCTAAATATGTCGTTTCTCACTCATTACCGCAAGTTTAGAAATAATAACACTCGTAAAACGGGCGGCAATAATAACATCGTAACGACATCACTGGCGGCACCAATACGATCGCTACATCAACGCCATCAATAACCTCACCATCACCAGCAACAACAACAACACCGATACATGCACCGACTATACAATTCCAAACGTTGAAAAGATACAGTTGACATTTCCAAAAATAATATTTACACAAATTCTACAGATATAGAACTTCAATATAACGCAACAAGAATCGATCTCTTGTTTATCTCAGCGTATATTGTAGGTTTCCATTCATTTCCTTACAACAATGTCATCTTTGGAAAGAAATGTATACGTTATGAATATTTACATATGAATGAATTTATATGTATATATATATATATGTGTATATACGTATGCGTGTGTATGTATATATATATATATGTGCATAAATATATGTGTGTGTACATGTGTGTATACTATACAAATAAATAAATATATATACATACATAGGTGTGTATGCGATAATGACTAAATGCATAGGCGTGTGTGTTTGTATGTAAGAGAGTGTGTGCATGCATGTACGTATAAGCTTGCAAATATGAGTGTATATATGTATGAATATTAATGCGTATATATACGAGCACACACACACACACACCAACCACAGACACACACACACACACATATATATATATATATACACACACACATATAAATATATATATACACTCATACACACACACACACAACATATATATATATACATATACTTATATACTTTCTATCATCTACATATACATACCAATTTGTAGGCGTATATACGTTATATACATACACATATGTAAACGCATACACATAAACAAATATAACTATATGCGTGTTTGTGTGCGTATACACATATACAGACACACACACACACACACATACATACATAGAACCATACATACACACACAGAAACATATCAATGTGTGTATTTGTATGCACGTTTACATTTGTATTCATTTCCTCTTCATATTCATAATATGAACATTTCGGCCAACGGACAATTGAATAGTTTGTTGCATGAGCGAACGCAGCTATCAGTGTTCGTACGCTAGCGTGCGTACGCGTGCATCTGTGTGTGGAACGCGTCTGATATAAACGAACGCATGCGTGTTGATACGTACGCGCAACTTTGTGAACGCTTGTGTACGGTGGATTTCACTGCTTATGTCAATGAGTATGCGTTAAGAGACATCTTTAAAGGCAAGTTATTCTTATTAAACAAATCAAGTTAAGCTTCGTGGAAGGGGTGAGTACAAATGACCAAAGGCCATCGAAAACAACATACAATTGCACATTGCTATACCAACTGCAGTTTCTCTCTTTTTATCCTTCAGGTGATGTCTATTAATCTTTTCCACCGACTTGGTAATAAATAATGAAAATTGATCTTAACTCATTCTCAATTTCCCTCGCCCCATCCGTCTCCATCTCTTTCTCTCTCTCTATATATATATATATATATATGTATGTGTATATGCATGTACACATGTATGCATGTATGTTTCTGTGCGCATATATATATGTATGTATATATATATATATATGTATATATATATATATATATAATAATTTGCGTCCCAATAATCTCTCTCTCTCTATATATATATATATATACACACACACACCCACACACATACATATATATATATATATATATATATATATAATATATATATAGATAGATAGATAGATAGAGAAGATAATAGATAGATAGATAGATAGATAGATAGATGATAGATAGAAAGATAGATAGATGGACAAAGATACTGTAGTTGTGTATAAATATGTGAGTGTGTGTATACCCTTGTTTACTTAACTTTCTTCGCCTTCGTACTCTCGCTCTCTATGTCTATCACTCTCTCTACCTCTCTTTCTCTCTAATTTATCATCTATTATTGTATTTATCTGTTGTTCTATCGGCATTACACAAACGCTCAAGCACACACACATGCATTCACATACACATATGCACACACATAACTGGATACATACATAGAAAGCTAAAGAGATAGAAGGCAGGCAGGCAGGCAGGCAGAGAGACAGCAAGATAGATAGATAGATAGATAGATAGATAGATAGATAGATAGATAGATAGATAGATAGATAGATAGATAGATAGATAGATAGATAGATAGGGAAAGTTGAGAGAGAGGCGGAGAGAGAAAAAAAGACAAATATATAGTAGACAGACAGACAGACATGTAGACGAGCATATAGACATAATGGCAGACAGAGATGTAGATGGGTACATAGACACAAAGAAAGACAGACAGACAGATAGACAGATAGACACATAGACAGACAGATAGATAGACAGACAGACAGACAGACAGACAGACGGACAGACAGACAGACAGACAGACAGATAGACAGATAGATAGATACATAGATAGATAGATAGATAGATAGATAGATAGATAGATAGATAGATAGATAGATAGATAGATAGATGGTGTGAATGATAATAAGAGAGTAAAAGCAAGTTATATGGATGTTTCTCTTCACATCTGTCATGTCAACTGAGATATCCAGTAATATTTCCGAATATTCTTGCATCATAGATACTCCCTCAGGTGTTACTATCCAATTATCAACCTTGATATTCAACCAATCATCCCACTTCTACTATTTCTACAGTCTTCTCATGCGCCAGGGCTAATTATTTAAGGAATATTTCGTAATGAAATTCTTTCGATTACGTCATCAGTCATGGAGTCACACTTCCTGTTATTGGTTGTTGGTGTTGGACAAACAGATTCTTACACGTTGGGGGAAAAATCTACTTCCTGGAAGCGGCTGGATCTTCGTCTGTTCGACAATCTCTTCCTTCTTCTCCTAATCCGAATTCACACACGCACATACATTCCACCAACCTCTTCCTCATCTTTCTCGTTCCCCACCTCTCTCTTCTCTAATTAATTCTTGTGGCAGCCCTCTATATACCTGTATTCTGTTATTTCTTTTATTTTCCCTTGTTTTGTATATTTTCCTAATCCTTTATATTGTTATTATGTATGATTCCATGTTCACATCTCTCTCTCTCTCCTTCTCTTTCACTCTCCTTCTCTATCTCTCTCTCTCTCTCTATTTCTCTTTCTCACACACACACATACAGACATTCTATCTCTTTTATTCCCTTTTTGTATCTCTTTGTGCCAGAGATACAATCACATACGAACAACTGCTTGTCAGTATTTCTTTCTATCAAATGTTATCTATCAATCGATCTATCTATCTATCAATATATATATATTATATATATATATATATATACCGGAGTAAACACATAAATGTGAAACAAGGTGGAAAAAATAGTACTCAAATACCAGTGGTAGAGTAATTGCTTTATTTTAAGCAGCAGAAAATTCAACAAAATCTGTTACTCTGTGTTTCTCGTTGCCGTTCATCAGACAGTTTTTGCTAGAATCTAGCAAAAACTGTCTGATGAACGGCAACGAGAAACTCAGAGTAACAGATTTTGTTGAATTTTCTGCTGCTTAAAATATAAGAAGTATATATATATAATATATACGTATGTATGCATATATACACATGTTATATATATATATATATACCCATATACATACATACACATATATATGTATTTGCACACACACTCACATATATATATATATTTATGTATGTATGTATGTATGTTTGAACGTATATATGTATATATGAAGTTCAATGAGAAGTGTAAAGGTGATTTCTCAATTCTTTTTTTAAGGTTACGAAATCTTTCATGAGGACGTTACCAACTTTTTTCGTGAAAAATTTTTTTTCTAGTGTGTTAGTGTTTTTCTATAACGTTTTCAAAGATATTTGTTTACACACAAACACACACACGCACACACACACACACACACACACACACATATATGTTAGCTGAGTTAGAGGTTAGACTAACCGTCTATGGGATAGAAACATCCATTACACTACCGTATATTACCTATGTTTAACCATGGACATACATTCGGAAGCATACTATGCTCATAAATTATGCTTGAGTTTATGGAGAATCAAAATCTGAAATTATATATGTATGCATATATGTATATATATACATATATATATATATGTATATATATGTATATATATATATATATATGTAATATATATTATATATATATATATATATATGTATATATATATATATATATATGTATATATAATATATGTATATAATATATATGTATATATTATATATATATGTGTATATATATAATATTATATTAAATTAGAGATAAAACCATATATATAGATATATATATATAATATATATATACATATATATATATTATGTATGTATGTATATATATGTATATATATATATATATATATATATATATATATATATATAATATACATATATATATATATGTATATACCATCTATGCTAGAAATAAGAGCCAACTCTCCAAACCCACATATTTCTCACTGTAAACAAAACACGCAAGTTAATGTAGCGAATATTAGAATAAAACCCAGCCCTTTGCCTTTGTAAACCGCAAAAAAAGTACAGTCGTATCAGAATCAATTGATTACACCATTAGTGTGGTACACTTGGAATCGTCAGCTGAACTGTTTATAACTATTTTCTCAAAATATAAACACTCCATTAGCAAAAGGAAATGGCTGGGTTTTTTTTTATATTCGCTATATTAACCGTGCGTGGTTTATTTATAGTGAGAAATGTGTGGCTTTGAAGAATTAACTGTCCTTTCTAGCACAACTGGTATTATTTTATACCCTAATCGTTATATATATATCTAATGTAGGATAAAATTTTTTCTAAAAAATCTTTTTAGCAATGGCCAGCATATTAAAAAATACCATTTAAAGGTTAAATTATAAACAACTTGTAAATAAGGGCAAACAAAAAAATTCCATTATTACCATATCGGTAATAATTGAATTTTTTAGTGATTTCTGTCGACTTTTTTTTCGAGTAGCATGCGTACTGAGAAAAATTATATAGTAAATGGACAATATGTCCATTTTCGGCATATTTGGCATTAGAAATTTTTCGTTTGCCCTTATTTATAAGTGATATATGTATATATATATATTATATATATAAATAATATATATATATATATATATTATATATATACGTGCGCGCGTGTGTGTGTGTGTGTGTGTATACATTTGTAGTATAAGATCTGAATCCACAGAATTGTGTAGCTATCACAGAAAGCTCTTCTAACGGTCCCGGCTATCAGAACACACATGATAATCCAATACAGATAAGTGTATTGCAGACTGCGAATGCAACTGAAGTCTAGAAGCTCCTGTCAATGAATTCCTTTGGGGGGCGGGGAGTGTTCAAGCCATAAAACATAAGGAGATATGTGAGACAAATATATATATCCAACCCTTGACATCTTTTAATTACGACCGATTCGCGGTCTTCTTCATGTGGTAATAATATTAATGTTGAATAAATTATATTTACATATGTCCGTTAAAATACATACTAAGCATTGTCTAATAGAATTGTACATTCACAAAACACAGCAAATAAAGAAAGCTACTCATCAGATCACCAAAATATCGGAGTTACACCAACGATTCAACTCAAAGTGTACTTACGATGTTTTTTTTTTATATATACAATGTATGGAAGGCTGAAATAATTTTGGCATGGTCAGCAAAAAAAAAAAAGCTAACGATTTAACCTTTATTTGTATCACTAAAGCTGCAAGTATGGTTATATTATATAAATTTGAATTAAACTCTAATGTAAATGTATTCATTTACAAGTGCATGTATGGGACATTTATATACTACATTGTTACTGCGGCAATAGCTGTCTAGTCGACATCGGGATTTTATTACTACAATTGCAGCAATTATTAACTTGATTAGATAAGATAGAGTCATCAGTCTCAGTTGGGTTAAGATGCGTGTTTGTGTTTGTCTCCACACACCGCTTGACAACCGGTGTAGAATTACTCCCTCTTTTACTCTTTTACTTGTTTCAGTCATTTGAACGCGGCCATGCTAGAGCACCGCCTTTTTAGTCGAGCAATCGACCCCAGGACTTATTTTTGTAAGCCTAGTACTTATTCTATCAGTCACTTTTGCCGAACCACTAAGTAACGGGGACGTAAACACACCAGCATCGGTTGTCAAGAGATGTTGGGGGGACAAACACAGACACCCAAACACATACACACATATACACATATATATATATATATACGACAGGCTTCTTTCAGTTTCCGTCTATCAAATCCACTCACAAGGCTTTGGTCGGCCCGAGGCTATAGTAGAAGACACCTTCCCAAGGTGCCACGCAGTGGGACTGAACCCGGAACCGTGTGGTTGGTAAGTAAGCTACTTACCACACAGCCACTCCTGCGCCTATATTGTTTACGTAATTGTTTACGTAACTTAGCGTTTTGACATCAGAGATTAATAGAATAAGTATTGAAGTCGATTCTTGCGACTAAAAGGCTGTACCTCACCATGGCCCATGTTGAATGACTGACAGAAATAAGCGATAAAAGGTACAGCAGTAGTTTTCACACTGCCTGAGCCGAAGTAGGATGAATTTAGTCAGGAACTAAAGTGCAAAGTGGTTATACTAGCAGAAGAAGAGGAAGTGTGAGAGGAGACCACGAGTCTTTGAGCCAAGGAATGTAAATGTAGAATGTACGGAACTGAGTAAACCAAATCAGGTGGGGCAGCGGTGGGTGCCCTTTTCTCTCTGCAATTTACAATATTTTTATGTACATTCATGCGTGTGAGAGTATATATTTTTATTTAGAAATAAAGAGAAAGGGAGACACAGGCAGTTGTGTGTGAGTGAATGTGTACGTGCTGTGTGTGTGTCTATGTCTGTTGTCTGTGTGAGTGAATGAGAGAGAGAGAGTGTGTGTGTGTGGTGTGTGTGTGTGGTGTGTGTTTGTGTGTGTGTACGCGCACCTCTGGTATGTGTGTATGTAGGCGTGCGTCTGCAGAACCACTTTCCCAGATATAAACCCGATAAGCAATCGTGGCCGAAATCGGAACAGCAAAGTACTAACAACACGAGGCGAAATATCAATAAAAGAAGATAAATAGAGAGTGTATCCAGATTAGAAAATATATATCATTATGAATTTATATATATCTATACCTATCACTCTCTCTCTCTCACACACACACACACATACACACACATTCACATATATGTATATATGTATGTATGTATGTATGTATTTATGTATCTGTATATATATATAATTATATATATATATATATATAATAACATATATCCCTGCGGGATTCAAGACTGGCCCTTTTGAGTGTCTGTGGAATTATTAACCAAAAGGTCAACGATTCATATTTAATATAGGAAGTTTTTATCTTGTTTTCCACGCCATAACCTAAATAATTCAACTATAAATAAGTACCTTTGCGTTACGGATTACGAATGTAGACCAACAAAATACCGAATCATTAACAACAATGAAAGGACTGACCTAATTAATATCTACTGAATAAAATAACGGAACAGAAATATTAACTTATTTCTGTCATCTAAATTTTCTGAATGATTGGTTTATCAACATCGCCGCAAGATCGATATTTCGACCTATTTATCGTATTTTTGTTCTATAATTCTATACTGGCTGTCAAATGGTTGTGTACTAGAAGATTTGAGTCGAGAATATTTGTGACACTTTGGTGACGAGAGTATATGACTACCCTGTACACTCTGATGACGTGGCAAATGTCCGTGTTTTGCCAACAAAATTGAATAGATTTATGCTATTAAAAGAAATATTTATTGATATTGTGCCAGATTTAAGACGGAGAGCTGGCAGTGTCGTTAGCATTCCGGGCAAAATGCTTAGCGGCACTTCGTCTGTCTTTATGTTCTGAGTTCAAATTCCGCTGAGGTCGAATTTGCATTTTAATGCCGATAAAATAGGTACCGGTTAAGTAATGGCGTCGATGTAATCGACTTACTCGGCTCCCCCGTTCTTACTGTTTCTGTACCAAAATTTGAAACCATTAATATTGTGCCGGATTTAAGGCAGCGAGATTTCAGAATCGTTAGGACGCAGGGAAAAATAATTAGCGACATTTCGTCCGTTGTTACGTTCTGAGTTCAAATTCTACCAGGGTCGATTTTGCCTTCCATCCATCGGGGTCGACAAAACGAGTACCAGTTGAGAACTGAAATCGTTGTAATCGACTATCCACATCCCCCCAGACCTTGTTCCTGTAGCAGAACTGATTATTATTACTTCTAGTAGTAGTAGTAGAAGTAGTAAGGTGGCGAGCTGGCAAAATCGTAACCCGCTAAGCAGAATGCTTTACACCACTTCGTCTGTCTTTTAAGTTCTGAGTTCAAGTTCCATCGAGGTCGAGTTTGCCTTCCATCCTTTCGGGGGTCGATGTAATAAGTACTAACTGAGCGGTATGGGTCGATGTAATAGACGTCCTCTGCTCCCGCGAAATTGCTGGCCTTGTGTCAAAATTTAAAATCAACATTGAGTCGGTTTTAGGTACAAGGCAACCATTTTTTAGTTATGAGGAATGAAAGATGATGCAATGTAATCGAAGACGTAAAAACTGCTTAAATTTATTGACCGCGAAAGGATGAAAGGTAATATTGATCTTGGCATGATTTGAACTCATGTATCGTTTCTGACGCAAGAAATTTCGAGTGAGTGATCTATGATGTTCCAATTTACACCGGTACTCCATTGCATCTTAGCTTATCGCTCTCACTAAAGGGAAATAAACAAAGCAGCACCGGTTGCCTAGCAGTTGAGGAGGAACACAAACACAAAGAGACGCATGTACAGACAGTTTCCCTCAACGAAATTCACTCACAATGTAATGGGCGGTCCAGAGCTATAGCGGGATAAGCTGGCACCGAACCCGAAACCACTACATCGTTGCCAAGAGAGCTTCATCACCACACAGCCATGCCTGCACTTCTTTAAGAAATTAACATTAAAACAGACCTGAAACAATAGACAACAAGGTGTTTCGAGGAATTAGTCGTCCTACGCATAAGGCGACAAAATGCTTAGCGGTACTTCGTCTGCCGCTACGTTCTGAGTTCAAATTCCGCCGAGGTCGAATTTGCCTTTCATCCTTTCGGGGTCGATTAAATAAGTACCAGTTACGCACTGGGGTCCATATAATCTATGTAATCCGTTTGTCTGTCCTTCTTTGTCCTCTCTGTGTTTAGCCTCTTGTGGGTAGTAAAGTAATAGGTATTTCGAATGCCGCTACGTTCTGAGTTCAAATTCCGCCGAGGTCGACTTTGCCTTTCATCCTTTCCGGGTCGATTAAATAAGAACGAGTTACGCACTGGGGGTCGATGTAATCGATGTAATCCGATTGTCTGTCCTTGTTTGTCTTCTCTGTGTTTATCCCCTTGTGGGTAGTAAAGAAGTAGGTATGTCTGTCTTTACGTTCTGAGATCAAATTCCGCCGAGGTCGACTTTGCCTTTCATCCTTTCGGGGTCAATGAATTCAGTCCCAGTTGCGTACAGGGGTTGTTCTAATCGATGGCCCCCTCCCCAAAAATTTCGGACCTTGTGGCTAGCGTAGAAAAGATTACTCGTCCGACGCCAAAATCCGATAACATTGACGTCCATTCTCACTGCCTAAAACACTGGATTCAGTTTATTTGAATCTAACCCTTCTCTGCAACACATTGTTTATATCTTACGCCATCTAAGGACAAGAACCATATAAATGTCTGGCACTTATAAAAATGAGGTTGGTAGAATTGCTACAGTGACACACGAAAATCACTCGCGGTATTTGCTTTCATCTATAAAATTTCCGAATTCAAAACTGACCAGTGTTCAGCAACATGTTATAATATGTATCCTGTATCTAATACAATATTAGATACTTGCATATAGTTTGTATTTCCGGCTTGTATATTGTTTAACAACTAATATTTTATATGTTGTAAAATATAATTTGAGTAAAGCACTTACCTGGTTTGTGATATCCACCTATGCTAAGTATTTAGAACTATTGCTTGTATATGCAACGACGACGATGGTGATGATGATGATGATGATAAATGACATAGCGTAACGCAACATAAGTACCAGTAAATAACTGGGTTTTAACCTCTTCCAGCATTTGCAACCGATTACACGTGTTAGAGGTACGTGATTATTTTACTCTGTGTGAGCAAAGCAATCGTAGTACTTGTGTTACAATGTAAGATTATTCCAGCTGAGAAACTGAGATTTGGATAGATAGATAGATAGATAGATAGGTAGATAGGTAGATAGATAGATAGATAGATGTACGTATGTATCTATGTATGCATGTATCGAAAAGTATGAAATACCTTTGACCTCAAATTCGTTTACAAGACAAGCAAGAAGAGAGTTAGTTCTGAACCAATGGTTCTACTCTCTCATTTAGCGACATTGAATCAATAATCAGATTGTTGTTTCCCGATTTCTGCTCTTTTTCCTCTATAATGTCACAGATACTTTTGGGAAATGCAATTTTCATTCCATTCGACAATGAGTCTGAGAAATTGGCTATTTCTACCAAATAGAATATATATATATATATAGACATCTGATTTTATCCAAACAACGAGCTTCGATAACTATCAAAGTGTGGGTGAGTAAATATGAATATATGTGAGTTTGTGTATATGTGAGTGTGTGTGTGTGTGAGGGAGACACAGAGAGAGAGAGAGTGTGTGTGTGTGTGTGTGTGTGTACGTGACATTATTGATATGTATCAGCACAAATTAGTCAGATTATGTAAATAGCGATAGACGGGTCAAATTTTAGTGCTGGTCATGTTATTAATGACGCTACCACACCCTTCCAAGCATAAACACCTCCACTACTACTACTACTACTACTACTACTACTACTACTACTACTACTACTACTACTACTACTAATAATAATAATAATAATAATAATAATAATAATAATAATAATAATAATAATAATAATAATAATGATGATGATGATAATAATAATAATAATAATAATAATACTGCTGCTACTACAACTAATACTACTACTACTACCACCACCACTAGTATTTCGCACATCGCTACGTTCTGAGTTCAAATTCCACAGAGGTTGACTTTGCCTTTCATCCTTTCGCGGTCCGTAAATTAAGTACCAGTGCAATACCGGGGTCGATGTAATCGACTCCTCCCCTAAGCTGCCCTTGTGGCAAAAATTTTGAATTATTATTATTATTATTATTATTATTATTATGTCTGTGTGTTTAAGAAGCTCACTTGGAACCATTTGAGCAAGTGTCTTCTACTATAGCCCCGGACTAACCAAAGCCTTGTGAGTGAATGTGATTGAGAGGAGCTGTACTGAAGCCCGATGCATATACATACGTGTGTGTGTCTTTGTAATTGTGTTTGTTCCTCCATCGCTTGTATAGATTCAGATACTTTTTTCTTTCTTTTTTTTTTTTGGCGGGGGGAGGAAACCCGGCTCTCCGATGGTTACCACGACAAGGATTCTATATGATGCTATCATCAGAAAGACATACTCGTGAAATTAACATGCAAGTGGTTGAGTACACCACAGGAAGTTTCGACGTGACACAGAATGTGGGTCGGCTAACCTTTTGAATTGCAGAGAGTGTATGTTTCTGCCAGATGTAAAGACGGGCAAAACGTGTAATAAATATCTTGCTCAAAGACACAACGCGCCCCTAAATATCGAACCCACGAGCTCACGATCGCGAGCGGATAATTCAAACCACAAAGCTACCAATTTTGGCACAATGCCAGCAATTTCAGTGGGGAGGGATTATTTTATCGGCCCCAAAAGCATGGAAGGTAAAGTCGACCTCGGCAGAATTGTGCTCAGAACATGGAGAGGGACGAAATGCAGCTAATCATTTTTCCGTTTGTGCTATCGATTCTGTAAGCTTTCCGCCTTTCTCCTCCTCGCTCAATATATATTGGTACTGATTTTGCATAAAACCCAACATCTTTTATATCATATTTCGAATTCCTACTCCTTAAGAAAGTTTCTCTACAAAAACCTAGTGTGACCCGCGGGTTTCATGGTTTTTGACCTTGATATGCCACACGAGGGTATATTTTGATATCCCGATCGTTATCGAATAGCTGTCGGTAGAGAGAGCTAGCCACAACCACGGCGATAAAATACGATTACAAAAGGCGAAGTGCATAGATAAAAGTATTTATGCAGCTCTCACAAATCAGGAGATCTTAGTTTATAAGCCAGATTACAGTTTCTTCGCATAGCTATAAGTATAAATATTCAATATGGTTCTTGAAAATCAAGACAGATCAGTACATGAACCAGGTTGACTATTTTTCACTTTACATATGACACTAATGTCAATAAGAAAGGCCTGATGAAAGACATCATGCCCTTTTATCTCTCCTTTGAAAATATAGTGTCTATAGAGATATTTACAAAGAAAATAATATTCTTTTATATAGAGAAAATTTTATCTATTAATTATATTATATTAGTGTGAATCTATAAAGGCATAGTCTATTGGACGCCGTACTAAATATCGGTATTCAATTTCCTAAATCTCTACCACCCGGGTCGGTCCATTATGTATATCAAGACTTTAATTTCAATATGATTAGAAAATCATTATGGAGGGGGTCATTGAAACACTGGCAAATTTGTGACCTTGCATGCTTATTCAAAGCATACAATTATAATACGTGTTTCAGTTTATATCGAAAAACATTCACTTTTTATGTTTTCACTGTATAGTTGGTGTTGTAAATTTAATCACGAATCTATGAGAGTATATCTGACATGTGTACAGTCAGTTTCATATTTACTACAGGAATGAATATACTAAAATTGCAGAAATTTCATTCAGGACGTAGAATGCAATTTATGAATCTTATATATGCAGTAGAAAGAACATTGCAATCTGAAGTAATGTTTTGCGGATAAACCTGAAAATGGAACAAACTTAAATATACTGTGACATGTATTTCGTACATCAAAGCTTTGTAGCACAACTATATTACAGTTAATGAGACTTTCATTAGAAGAGCCGGAGAACAGTAACGTTTTATGGGTAGTTTTTGCGATTTAATCCGATACAAAATGGGTGATTGTAGCATGGATAGGTGCCTTCACAAAATCTTTATATTCCTGCATTAAACTCATGTTAATTAGTGAACGTTTAAATACTTACTGAGAAAGCGAAAGAAGGTGGCAAGCAGGCACAATCGTTAGCACAATCGTTTTACCCTTCAATGATACCACCAGCGTGCCTCCAGTAGAACAACAGCAATCAATGTCAAGTACATGTCAGGGTAAGTTTGTACCATCTCGTGTCAACTCGGTTGTTGTTACTTATACCAATTCCAAAAAAGAACGCCATTTCATCATAGTGTATACCGAGTGTAATAAAGTCATTTTCAAGGAATCAACAATTACGTTATCTAATACGTCACTTCAGAAACGTGGGCGGTGGTAGTTGAGAGAGATATGGCTGCTATTTCTTATTTCTTTATTGCCCACAAGGGGACAGACAAAGGGATTAAGTCGATTATATCGATCCCTGTGCGTAACTGGTACTGAATTTATCGACCCCGAAAGGATGAAAGGCAAAGTCGACCTCGGTGGAATTTGAACTCAGAATGTAACGGCAGACGAAATACGGCTACGCATTTTGCCCGACGTGCTAATGTTTCTGCCAACTGCTATTTCTAGCATACCAAGTTACTGTATTAAGGCTCAATTCATTGCCAAACCGTTACTCAAGGCTGTATTAATTATCAAACGTTGCACTATAGCTTTTATCAAAGTGTTCAGGTGTAACAAAGTACTGCTACACATTATTAGTCTTTAGAGATCTGAGATTATCTCGTTCGTTTAAGACTGCCTTTGTTTTGATATATTGTCAAAACAATAACCCAGGAGATGATTAGAACCTCTAGAAAATGTAATAAGCCGTCATATGCTTCAATAAATTTCGGATATAATCCCGCAAAGGCGTTAAGGTTGATTAATTTGGTGGTGGTATTTGTCAGATAGGAAACAAACTTAGTCAAAATGAAAGCAGACTCTCTTAAAAGGGAACACTCCAAATCAGTAGGTTCATCCAAAACACTTGTAGGTGTTGCTTTCATTTGAGTCAAGGGGTAAAATATACTGCACTCTCCCCAAAATTGTGTGGTCCTTACTTTTACAATTACTCTAAAATAAGGCGGTGAGCTGGCGGAATCGTTAGCATGCCAGGCAAAATGCTTAGCGGCATTTCGTGTCTTTCCGTTCTGAGTTCAAATGACGCATAGGTTAACTTTGCCTTTCATATTTTCGGGGTCGATAAAATAAGTACGTGTTGAACACTGGGGTCTATGCAACCGACTTCACCCCTCCCCGAAATTGCTGGCCTCGTGCCAAAGTTTGAAAATTAATATTATTCTGATATAAACATGAAATCAATAAATAAATGATTCTTAGAATTGTTAGTGTGTCTGGTATGAAACATATAGTTAAGTGGTGAGAAGGCAGAACCCTTAGCACGCCGGACAAAATGCTTAGCTGCAAATTTCACCGATGTCGACTTTGTCTTTCATCATTTCGAGGTCGATCAAATAAGTAGCAGTTGAACACTGGGGTTGATGTAATCGCGTAGCTCCCCCTCCTCTCAAAATCTTCTGGCCTTGTGCCATAATTTGAAACCATATTTAAACGAATGTTATATTCCTTCACTTATTGTTGCTTACCAAGATTGAACTTGCTTTTCATCGTTCGAAAGTCGATAAAAATAAAGTACAAGTGGCGCAGAAGCATAAATTTAATCGATCAAAACCTTCCTTAAAATCCAATTCAAAATAAGTATTCGGTATAACTTTCACTAAGAATATTTCGCTATGAGAGTTATTTCTCAAATTATTTCATACTTTTCTTCTAACGAAATAATATATCAGAAATACGGCGGAAAATCGTATAAGCTTTCATTTTGACAAACAATGTTTATTATTCAAATTACAAAAGGTTAACTATCATTCCAAATGATTCCAAATGATTCCAAATAGTAAATATTTATAGGTTAAATTGCCAAAGGTTTAATATCGTAATTAAAAATATAAAAAAATTTAACAATTATTTCCATAAAAATTAATTTAAATGTCAAAATTTTCTAATTTTATATAAATATTAAAATCCTATTCCATCTGAAATTGCTCGTTGTTTTTTAATGGCAACGATTCGAAAGTTCAATAATAATCTTTAATTACTACACTGTATGAGAAATGTATTTGATATCATTTGGAAATTGATTGTATTTTGTTTATATATTTTCCAGTAGTTCAATCTAAACAATAAGATGTTAATACAACGATGTACGCTTAAAATGCCGTTCCGACCATTTGCCGGAAAATGTTTGTGACTGTAATGCTTTTATTAAACCATTGTCTAGTAATGGTTCCTAATTTAAGCAACAAAGCCAGAAATTTTCAAGGGAAGGGTTTAATCGATGGCATATATCCTAGAGATTGAGTGTTACTTTATTGTATCAACCTCGGAGAAATGAAAGGCGAAGTAGATCTTCGTGGGATTTAAGTTAAGGAAGTAACGAACCGCAAGAAATACCTATTTCTTTACTACCCACAGAGAGGACAAACAAGGACAGACATACGGATTAAGTCGATTATGTCGACCCCAGTGCGTAACTGGTACTTATTTAATCGACCCCGAAAGGATGAAAGGCAAAGACGACCTCGGCGGAATTTGAACATCGATTGACAACCGATGCTGTTGTGTTTACGTCCCCGTAACTCAGCGGTTCGGCAAAAGAGACCGATAGAATAAGTACTAGGCTTACAAAGAATAAGTCCTGGGGTCGATTTGTTCGACTAAAGGCTGTGCTCCAGCATGGCCACAGTCACATGACTGAAACAAGTAAAAGAGTAAAAGAGTAAAGAGTAACGCACAACATGACCCGGGTCTTTCAGTAACCCTACTCTTAGAATTCAGGGCCTGCAGGCATTGCTGTTTTCTTATGTTCTGAGATTTGCAATCCTCTCTGAAAAGACGTTCATGTCAGGCGATAGAAAGAAAGAAAAAATCATTAAGAGGGCTGCTCGCTGGCCCCAAATTTGCATTCCAGGAGGGGTTTCAAAACTTGTTAAACGCAGAATGAGATGTACCGACAGTAAGTAAGGGACAATTTTGAATATAAAAGAGTTTAATCAAACTGATTAAAACTGTACGTAAAGTAATAACTCATATATTTTTATTCAAGGTCCCTGTATTATTGAATATGATATTCTTTGTTCTTTTTATTGGCTTTAAAGATTTAAATCTTCAATGGAAACATAAATTTCCTTCATTGATTCTCTCTACTCGTGTCTATTCAGTCTATTCTTTCTTTTATCTGATAACATTTTAGATTGGTGTGTTTCTTTTAACAATGATATCGTTTAACATCTTATCGCTTTTATCCCTCTGCAATGCATCACTTTTAGCCACAGATCTTCTGTTGAATTGTTTTTCAATAATCCCTCATTTGCAGAGGATACCATCGTCTGTGTAATCCTGCTTTCTCCGAGCTGTTGTTCCGAATGTATTTCACAAAATATAAAAATTGATCTAATGTTCGGAATGTGCATCCTGCTCGTGGGAATAGTATATATATATTATATATATATATATATATATATATATATATATTATTGATAGAAATTGTAAGACAACAAAAGAATGAAAGAGACCTCGGTATTATGTAAATAGAGGAATTTATCTGTAAATGTAATATGTGAAAATTATTCTGTAACCATGATAAAACTCTGAGTTTCGGATGTCGGGTGGAAATAAACGCTGCCATCTCTTCAGTAATCTGGACATCGGAAAAAATATCTTCGGTTATCCGGCCATCGGATAAAAATCCGAAACTCGGAGTTTTATCATGGCTACTAAATGTCACATATTACATTTACAGATATATATATATATATATATATATATATATATATATATATATATATACATACATACAGAGAGAAAGAGAGGGAGAGGGAGAGATATGTGTGTGTTAATATATACTTATGCATGTGATTATATATGGATGCTGACGTCATCCTGTGAACAACCTGAACATTTGAATAAATGGAAATTGTTCTACGTTGACTCCGATGCACAACCACAACTAAATGCGAGCTGCTGTAAGGACATTTGATAATAGTCTATCGCTTGATTTTTTTACGAACTACACTTTTTTTTAGCATAACTATAACTTCATATCTAGGGACTGTGGTGAACTTTTCCACCGATCTGTACTCCTTTTAGTATTTTTACTAACATTTGCTATGAGCTCGGTTTCTTATTTTCTGGTATTCAATTTTCAGTGTCAGTCACAGAGCACCAATCCTCTCACTCCTCTCTCCCCACCTCCACCCAATATTGCCATAAACAAGGCAATGAACACTGCTGTGCTTTGTTAACGGGTCCTGATACCTCTGGAATAAATGATACTTCCATCTTGACTATACTTAGAATTGCTACCAACGATACTCAAGATACAGCTTTTGACGCCTGTTCTTCATATTGATGCCCCTGCTCTTGTTATCTACTATTCGTTTATGTATATTTCCTCTTTTCTTCCTCTTACCAGAAAAACTGCATGAGACTTATGCTTTGACAAATATAAAAAGAGGCCTTTCTGCTAAACGCCGATAATCTAACTGAGTTCCAGTAATATATATATCCAGTATATATTCAGTAAGTGAAAAAGTACGTAATGTAAAATGCGCGTATTAGTCGCTGATGAGTGATACGGATTCAGTAGAAAATCTCTGAGAAAATTTCACTGTAGTGAATGACGATAATATAAGTAAAAATCCTTGACCTGATAAGCAGTGAAATTTTTCGACTATTTTCTCAAAGAAAGATCAATAATTTTTAATTTGAATTTCAGAATATTCATTGTTTGCACCGAATAATATATACACTGCAAGCAAAGTGAATTATATGCGCGTGTATATAATTATAAATATATAAATATATATATTTATATTATATATGTACATATATATGTGTGTGTGTGTGTGCGTGTGTTTGTGTGTGTGTGTGTGTGTATAAGCACATTTAGATGCAATTATGCGAGTTATATATCAGAGTATCCATATATATAAATATGTAAATGCATAAATACTCATATGCCTGTACGTGTATATATATATATATATATATATATTATATATATATATATGAACATATATATATATGTATATTATATATATGTATATATTATATATATGTACATATACATATATGTACATATATATATATGTACATATATATATATGTACATATATATATATGTACATATATATATATATGTACATATATATATATATATTATGTATATATATATATATGTACATATATATATATGTACATATATATATATATATATATGTATATATATATATATGTACATATATATATGTACATATATATATATATATATGTACATTTATATATATATATGTACACATATATATATATGTACATATATATATGTATATATATATGTACATAATATATATATATATGTATATATATATATATGTACATATATATATGTACATATATATATATGTACATATATATATGTACATATATATATATGTACATATATATATATATGTACATATATATATATGTACGTATATATATATATATATAAATATATATATATATATATATATGTACATACATATATGTGTACATATATATATATATAATACTTAAATAATTTTTTAATTAGCTTATTAGTTTAAGGCATTTCTGATTACTTGATCGAGAATATTAATCGCACAATAATTTGATTTCGCGTAACAGATCATTATGATGTTGAAATTTGTATTCATTCATATATATATATATATATATATATATATATATATTATATATATATATGTACATACATATATGTGTACATATATATATATGTATGTATGTATATATCTATGTACGCATGTAGGTATGTATATTCGTATGATAGTGCATAAGCTCACTGTGAAGGTCCAATTTCTAGTAAATGGCCTGAAACGTGTAGGTATGGATGGATCAGTGTGTTCATGAAGGTAAGATTCAAGACACGTGGACTAATTGTTCAGGTGTTGGGCTCAAAGACATGAGTTCGATTTCAAAGCATGATATACCAGCTTGGCTTTTTGTGTAATCTCCGCGTTTTGAGATTTTTATATGGCATAAAATGGTGTGCTAAAATGGATAATACCAAAACGCACCGATCTTTCCCCATGTATATCAAATCGTATATTTGTGCGGTACCATGTACATGCTTTAGACGAATAGTGTGTAGTATGAGTAAGATAGCCTGTAATTATATACGTCTTTCAATGCATATATCTATGCATGTGTGAGTATGTGTGTCTGTTTGTATGTATGCATATATATATATAATATATATATATATATATATATATATATATAATATATATATATATACATACAGGAATGCACATATATAATTTTCATAGTAAAAAGGTGATGTTGTTCCAAAAACAGACTTCATTTCGGTAGCCGAAATATTACTGAATCTTTTGATACCTAATACGTCAAAATCGATAACTCAGTTTCAAATCTATAAGACAAATAAAGAATGCTTATTGCGAAACAACTCTATTTTACTACAAAAATAACCTCAAAAAGGAGGTCAGGTCGCACAATTTTGAGGTCATTTTCGGGCAATATTTGTATTTGCTTCTAATCTACGTTGTTAATTTTAATGTTTTTGGTGTCAAAAAATACAGCAATGTACGAGGAGTGTTGTATGTGAATTTGTGATGCATAAAACTATATTTGTGAAGATTTAGGGTTAGGGTTAGGGTTAGAGAAAATGACCAAACACATGCGTTTTTGGAACAATTATTGGCACATTTTCCATCAAGAATGCCGTGTAGCATCTATATTGTATGGAACCCGTATAGCCACAAACATAGCTCAAGTCTGTGTACTGACAGCGAGTGAGGTACTATCTCGACAAGCCATTTTCGCTTGCAACTCGTCGAATGTTAAGTCAAATTCTACCTATCAGTATATAGAATTCACCATCAGAATCAATTGATGATTCATGTAAATGGTAATGGAAAAATTATAAAAATAGTAAATTTGGCTACACTCACTATGAAACCAAAGAGGACATTTTTAAAACCTGGTACTAGCTCTATCGCCCTCTTTTGCAGAATCGCTAAGTTGTAGGGTTATAGACACACCAACTGCGATGTCAAAGTAGTGTGAGAATAAACACACACACGTACACACACACTCACATACACATACACATATGTGTATATATATATATATATATATATATATACATATATATATATATATATATATAATATATATATATATATATAATATATATATATATATATATATAATATATATATATATATATATATATCTATATATATATATATATATATATATATATATATATATATATATGTATGTATATATATACGACGGTCATCTTTCTGCTTCCATCTACCAGATCTACTCACAAGGCTTTGATCGGCCCGAGGCTAGAGTGGAAAACGCTCTATGCAATGAGACTAAACCCGGTTCCATGAATTTGGGAGGCAAGCTTCCTACCACGTTTCTGTTTGCACTAAATATCGTCAGTAAAATTTTAGATACTCCTGGACAGAAATGGGTAAATCTTCTGACTTATACAAGAAGTGTTCATTGTTACTTACGTGTGTTCATATACAGAAATGTTGATTAATAGTTTCGTATGATCCTATACAGATGTGTTCGTTATTGGCTTTCATACCATTTAAAGTTCAAACTGAAATTTTGTATGTGATTGTTATACTTCTTCAGTATTTTCCCGTACATAAACACATGTGTAGCTGTAAGAAGAAAAGCAAAATCAAAAAAAAAAAAAAGAAACAAAGGAAAAAGAAAGGAAGCACGACATATCGAATTGTCAGTCATAAGATAATTTTTCTCTTACAAGATACGAAAGAGTTGTTTGCAAATGAAAATGTTACAAATGTCCATAATGATTTCTACTAAAGGCACATGGGCTGAAATTTTGGGGGCAGAGACCAGTCTGCTACATTAACTCCACTGTTTCAGTGGTATTTAATTCATGTATCCTGAAAGGATGAAAGGCAAAGCCGACCTCGGTGGAATTTGAACTCAGAACGTAGCGGCAGACGAAACTCCGTTAAGTATTTTGCCCGACATTTCGTAACGATTCTGCCAGATCGCCTTTTCACAAATTGTGAAAAGGAGAGGATTGCATCTCCTTATATAGGAGAGGATTGCCCATATAGTAATTAAAGTTCAAACTGAAATTTTGTATGTGATTGTTATATTTCTTTACGTATTTTCCCGTACATAAACATATGTATTTCAGTACTAAGTGTGTACTAAACACACTTAGTACTGAAAAATCTGCATCGATTCGTTGAAAAATATGTTGCCTTCTATTACTGACTGAAGATTTTGGTAAGAAAGGCTTTATTCTTGATGACATCATTACTCAAATATATATTGGTACCTAAACCGTTTAAATCCAGAAGAATTTACCCAGAGACGTCCATAACCAAAGCAGAAAATGTTCTATATAACTGTATAACAAGATTTGTCGCTTTGAAGTAAATTTGTTTAAAATCAATTGACGTCATTTCTAAGTGAATTTAACTGTTTTTTAAGTACGATATTCAT